>NW_023339651.1:4675354-4689192 GCF_004916995.1 Morone saxatilis | reverse complement strand
GGGGGGGGGGGGGGGGGGTTAGTAAGGATTAGTAAGCATTGCACCCTCACCTCTGCACTGTGCATGTGCAGACGTTGCACCACCCCTGATTCAAGAATGACAAACCAAGCAGTTTTGTCAGTTCACAGTGGATCCTACACCAGTACACCCTGAGCCCTGACGCATGAATTCTAACCTCTTGTTCGTCCATGTACTGGTTGTAGCGCTGCTCCATCATCTCCCTCTGCCAGCGTTCCTGCTCCAGGGTCTGCTGGATGAGCTGGGCCACTTCGCTCTGTTCACCCGGCTTCTCTCGCCCGATCATGAACCTGGAATTTTGACAATGGGCAGTCCAGCTCAGTTAGGATTGAAAGCGCTAAACCCAAAACATGTTCAAAGTAGCTACGTAAGCTCAAATATCCGATATGGTATGATACTGTATATGCATGCTAAACAATGCATGATGGTCTTTTCTTTTCTTTTTTTTCTCCTGACCAGTGAGGAGAATGAACACTGGCTCCACAAGGACCAAGAAGTGTTTTTCATATATAATGGAGTACTCTTCAGATGGTATATTGTAATGTATTAATGTAGTAAGGAATGTGCTGGCTCTCTGATGACAGAAAATGGCTTCCTGTTTAGAGCTGAACAAAGGCACTCTCTATGGAGTTGGCCTCTTCTATGATTAAAATCAAACCCCTCAGCTCAGCCTCTGCTTTAGCTCATTGTACAGTTCATTATAACAGCTATATATTTCCTGATTGAGGCTCACAAATCTCTGTCCAATGAAAGCCAACGTGTACACAGTAAACAGGAAACAATACAGTATATCATGATGAAGCCACAGACGCTTATTAAGCCAGCCACTGCAGCCTTTCAATTTCTGACGCACTAACGGGTAATTAAATGTTCACAAACACACTTCCTGCCCCCGTCTATTCGTCTGCCTGACGTTTTTTTATGAATAGGCCTGAGCTCTAGCGCCTCCCTGCAGCAGAGCCATAATGTATGAGCTATCTATGGAGGTCTCTGGTCTTCACAAGTCACACAACACTAACAATTACCCCACAGTGCTGACCACTAAACCCTGAATTATAAATGAGCTTAGATGACAAAAGGAGCACATAAGGAACAGTCAGCTCCCAAAACACCAAAGAGCTGGGCTACAAATAGCCCTCTGGCATTTCAAAATGATACTTTTGATGCCAAGTGTATTTGTTACTGATAACCGTGTTTTCTGTGGCTCTAGTGTGGATTCTTTGGACCATATTCAGGATGTCTCAAAAAGGAGCTTTTCAATACAGAGGGGTATAATCATGACCCTGTGAGACTTGAGATATGAATCTACAGTCTGGTGAGCTGAATGGGCAGGATGTGGTATAAGTCAGTCCTGCGTGTATGACTGGCTGTGGGTATATATCAAGAGGAAGCCATCTCTCCGAGTAAGAATGCTGGATGTCATAGCGAGCTGTGGCAACAAAGTGTAACAAAACACATATAGCAAGCCCAAGGGAACTACACAATGGCAGCCATAAAAATAAATGCCCATTTAACTAAGGGCACAGCAGAGATTAATGCTAACATCATCAGCGAGCTAACTGGGTCACAATGACAAGGCTAACATGCTGATGTTTAACAGGTAATGTTTACTATCTTAGTTTAGCATGTAGCATGCTAGCATCTGCTGAGGTTTTTACTTTTTACTGAGGTTCATGGGAATGTTTAAGTTTTGCACGTATTTAGCGATAAATCATAGCAGATAAAAGTATTTTGACCTGATAATAGTGTTAGATGATGTAAGAAGTGTAATAACTTATCCCGAGGAGGACATGAATGTCTCTACAACATTTCATGACAATCTATCCAAAAGTTGTTGAGATATTTCTGTCGAGACCATAGTGGTGGACCAACATTTCCATCGCTAAAGCCACTTTCCGCTGTTGTGACTAAAAATGTTCATCAAGATCATTTGTGTTGATTAATGTGCATCAAAGCAATTGCAATAAAACCGTGACTATCCAAAGTAACTCTTACTTGACAGTTCCTGAGGTGTTCCTGAGTACGGAGGCAGCAAAGTTCTGGGTGACTCCCACCAAACTGGTCCCGTCCACCTCCACAATCAGATCATTCACCTGGATCCTAGAGGAGGCAGTCAGGAGAGACGTTAAGGGTTTACAGTAATAGCTCAACTGTGGCCTCTGTTCATCATCTTTATACTGAAGCCCACACGAGCCATACTCCTTTTATGAGTCCTCGTTCTTGGCAGCAAGACCTATATACAGTTGCCAAGAACCAGAAAGACAAGTGGGACCGTGAAGCATCCGTTCCTGGAAATAAAACTACAACTACTAAGTTGACCTCAGGTTGACATGTAGTTTACAAAGCGAAGGCCTTTTCAGTTTCAATTAACATACCTGCCATCCCTGTGTGCTGCTCCTCCATCTGTGACCGTCTTTACAAAGATACCCAGCTTTTCCAGACCCATGTCAGCCCCTGCACCCATCCCGATGATACTGATGCCCAGGCCATCGCCATCTGAAAGGGAGTGGGGAACTGTATAATATAATAAAATAATAATTTGTGGTGGGTGAATACTTTCAGAGAGGTGAACTTCTCTTATCTTCCTCTTTTCCTTTAACACAGATGAGATTCAAATTAAAGGTGCCCTGAGTTTTCTTTTTCAAAGCTTTGTTTTCATTCAAGGTTACTCACCAAAGCACATTGTGTGTGTCTGAAAATGTATTTCCTTCTTCATTAAACATTTACAAAGGCATTTGTTTTGAAAAGTGTAAACATAGCATTGTTAGCATTCATGTTTTCTTGCTAGAAGTTGTCTTTTTCCTGCCTTTGTTGGTGTATGAGGACGACAGTTTAAGTGCGGCAGGACTGTGACCGGGTATTAAGCTATTGAAAATATTTGATAAATGTACTTATTTATAATATATTACTTATTTCAATACTTAACTCTAACTACTTTAATCACCTTGCTTTTCTCTTCAGTAACCTTTTCCACACTTTGCCACGCACACACCTACTCTGGTCCGTGTGTCTCACACTCACACACCGGCCCGCATCCTCTCTCTCTGTTTGTCTCTCTCTCTGTATGTTTCTCTGTTGACTTTCTCTAGTAACTTTCACTTTGCTTTTAAATGCTTAATTTAAGCAATATATTATTTTGAAATGCAGAAAGACTGAAGAATGTTAAATGTTAAATTACAATTTTAATTAAGCAGACGTGTACATAGTTTTTTTTAAAAAGGAAGAGTTTTTAGGCTTGACATCGCTGTCCCCAGATCCAGTGAAAGAATCTGTTCCAGAGGTTGGATCTAAAACTGCAGAGGGTTAGCTTCACCGCAGGTCTTTGTCTGATTTTTTTGGTACAGTGAGCAGCAGAGAGTCTGTGGATATGAGGGGGTCTAACAGGGGCATGCAGCACATCCTGCAGCATATCAACCACACAGTCAGAGGCAAGTCCATGACAAGATTTCTAAAGTAGTAGTAGGATCTTAGTCTAATCCTTAGACTACATGGAGACTATACAAGGATATGGACTGATGTAAGCTCCTTTCTTTGCACTTTTTTTATTACTGACAGCAGCATTCTGTATATTGCTGTAATTTATTTATAGTTGTAATAAAGGTATACACAAGCTCCTTTGTATTTCGAGGGAAGAGAAAAGGTCCGACCTTTACATAGACTTCAAATGGTTAAAACAATTCTCTCTTTTGGACCAATAACCACAGCCTCCATTTTATCCTGATTCAATTAATGCTGACAGTATTCACAGCAGCACATCATTTACATAGAACATGGTCACATATGGTATCCCGTGTAACCTGCCCTGTACACAACTCTATATATAGTCTGCTATAAATATATTAATGCACCATAATGTTGAAGGGATGTTGGAAGTGTGGCTCACTGGGGAGAGATGGAAGGTTGCACTTTCTTTGCCTTGCGGGTAACAGGATGGTTGGCAGAAGGCAGTTGGTGAACAGTGAAAGTCTTTTTACATAAGTAATAATGAAATGTGGGGTTTTTTTCTCATTTGACTTCAGAGATAGATAGAGCGGGTGAATGGAAACGTCAAGTGGAACGTAATTGCACGTACCAAAATTAATTTTCAAATACCTTTTTATGAATGTCAAAATTCTAGTACTCAAACTAACCACATTATTTGTGAACGCAGCTTTGTACAGGTGGAATTTGGACACATGCTGTACACATGAGCCCTGGGAGAAGACATCTGGCTTTGTGGGTAACTTTATAATGTTCAGTACCTTTCTCCAGCTCCACAGGGAACAGGTCCAGCCTCTCCACCCTCTTCTCCAGCTCGTACTCAGCAGACGCTGCCATGGGGTCCACGTCTTCATTACGCCTGTCATAGTCCTCGTTGGGGTAGGTGGCAAACACCTGTGGGAGGAGCCAGAGACACTGGATCAGACTGAGAATCACACGTTTAAACCTTTTGTCCAAGACTGTGAATTTTTAGGTTTCTTATAAGGAATAAATCAACATTTTGGGAAAGACATTTATTCTCCTTCTTGCAGAAAATTAGATGGGACGATCAAATACCACTCTCATATGTGTGCGTTAAATATGAAGTTACCACTAGGGGACAACTTCCTGAGCTCTGTTCAAAGGTTAAAACATCAGCCTCTCTAAATGTCATTAATTAACACTTTAAATCGTGTTTCATCCTTCAAAAACCTGGGTTTGAAAGCAACAATTTGTGGTTTTATGTTTGCACAGAGCCAGGCTAACTGTTTCCAGCCTTTGTGCTAAGCTAAGCTTACCATATCCTGGCTGTAGCTTCATAGTCAGCATACAGACATGACAGTGGCATCGGTTTAAGTGATGATGAGGCTGGGGCATGAAAATAACGCAATAAATAAAGAATTTACTGAATATGATTAAACTTAAATACTAAAAACATGTCTGTATGGTAAGTATGAAGCTACTGCCAGCAGCCAGTTAGTTTAGCTTAGCATAAAGACAAAACAGAGAGAAAACAGCTAAGCATAATTCCTAAACTACCTAACTACTCCTTTAAATAAGTCCCCTGTTTATTGATAACTGATCCTCTCTTTGGTGTTTTTGCACTTGTACTTGACGTTTGAGTTTCTGTAGATAAACCCTTTCTGTTCTTTGCACACACGGTGGCTTATCGCTTTCGTTATTCTACCCAGATCTTTTTGCATTTACTCCAAATATAACTGCTACTGAAAACAGAAAACACACGTTGCACCCATGGGGAGCTAGTCAATGCTGAATCACCTGTGTGTGCGTGTGTGTGCGTGTGTGTGTATACGTATATCAACAGGTGAAAGAGAGTGGCAAAATGCACATTTATTCATATGGAACTAGCAAACTACACTGCACTGTTTTTTATTCATGTATTAAATTCTGTGTTTCAGTTTAATCCCTTACATGGTCATACAAATGGAAAAACGGATTCGATAAAGAAGTTACTGAACTCAATTTAACTTTTAATTTCTACCATTAAGTTCAGTTCAATTCTCATCACAAAAGAATGGCTGTGTATTGTGTACTTAGAAATGCTCAAAATATGACAGATTACAAAAAATGACTGCAGCGGTCAGAGGCTGAGATTTATGCGGCTGAGACAGACAAGCTGGACACACGGTTTGATAATAACTGACCGCCGCTGTTAACATGGACATAATGCAATTCAAAAGTATCGACTATTTCAACTGAGACAGCCGCAGCGTTTCCTCGAGGCCTCCGATCATTTCACAGCGGTAATGTGCATTAAACACACTGGGGAGGGTGAAATCAATCACAACCACTGAAATTGCTCTCATGAAGACAGAGGCCTCTGTTTCAGGGTCCAGCTTCCTACATTCACTCTGGTCTACCAGCATGACAGTTTACATAACCACCTCCAGCATGCTAATGGAGGCCTTCTGCAGCTGCTGCTCTCTCTCACACACACACACACACACACACACACAGAGAGTGAGAGAGAGAGAGAGGGTAAGCTGAATCTTTAAAAGCCTCACTTTCAGTCTTCCAAGGTGATTATGCATGCACCACCTTGCATGCTCCGCTAGCCACACTAATGCAGTGCTGGACCTTCTCCTTTCACACATTCTTTCATTTATTTGATTGCATTTCTCAGCTTGTCTCTCTACAATCCCTCTGCAGCAACATTTTAACACTTTATTCTCGAGCCTTTGTTTACTTTTATTCGGTGCATCTCGCCCTTCTTCCTCTGATGTTTAGTTTGTCCATCTGTGTTTCAAAGTAGCATCTTATGGATTCAGTGCTACCCTTCAGTCATATGGGCCCCGTCTCCCTGGCAACCCCACAGTAAAGAGCCTGTCAGTTTTGACAGCCCTTTTGAAATGTAACCAGCCCCTCCACTCTCAGATTTATTCAGTTTCATTGTATTTTGATGCATCATTGAACAGTGTACAAGCTTGTGCTTCTACTCTTAAGCCTCCCTAACCCGCAAGAATGGGGTTTAAAACTTTATGGCCTTGAGCCACATCCCTGCCATCACTGTATGTCACACAAGTGGTGACGAGGCTGACGTATAAAAATTACACACTGCTTTACAGTTTGGCTGGGGTCAATCTATTCTTTGAAATGAAATTAAGAAAGTGCTGAAACGATTAGTCAATTAATTGATTCATTCACAGACAGGAAATTAAAGGACTAGCAATTTTGGAAAATGCACTAACTAGTTTTCTAAAGATGAGGAAATGGATACCACTCTCATGTCTACCGCTAGCAGCCAGTTAGCTTAGCTTAGCATAAAGAGTATTTCCGAAAACATTTAACGAATCCTTTAAAAGTCATAACTGACAGTTTAGTCATAGCTGATCCATTCTGTGGTGTTTTGCGCTGCCTAAAGGTCTGCGAGTGTAAGTCCTGTGATAACATGTCTGCTTGGATTTTCTGCTACTTGAGTTTCTGTAGGTAACTCTTTCTGTTCTTTGCAGCCATGCAGGTTTCTGACATTCTAAAATGTGGAACTATTCCTTTAACTGACAAGAATTTTGATATCCGTTTATTAGTCATTTATGAAAACGAAACGTTTTACACTGTTTTTGACATTGTCAATTTGTCATTAGTCAATTAGTTGAAGCAGGACTGATATAACTTGAACTGCAGTTTTAGTTTACCCAATATAATTAAGTGAATCAAATTGAATCCAACCCTAGTGCAGATGACAGACAGCATGGGAGCAGCACTGAAGTCTAATGGCTTTTGATTTAGGTTACCTACGTATTTAGAGGGATTAGCAGAATGTGGATTACAGACACACAAAATACACTGTTTGCATCCTAAGTAACGGAGCATAAAACAACAACAGTGCACTCCAAGCCTGCATGCCTACTGTGTCTCTCTCACGTGGCACTGCTTCACTCTTTTAAAGTTTAAAGATCAAGAGCCCACAGCTGGTAGCTTGTGGTGCCCTCGTTTTACGCCCACGACGCTACAGAAGATCAGAGAGTTTCAGCAGCAGTTAACGTGGCACTGGGGAAAAAAAAAATAGGGCCATGATCAGATGTGTGTCGTGACCTCCAGCCTTGGGCAAGTGCATGATGCAGGCCAGGCTACAATCTAACCCTTTATGACTTAACTTAACACTTTCGCTTCCCAGAGGAAGATTTTCTCCTTCCTTATGTGTCAGACTAATGGGATTCCGCATGATGCAACCTCTCAACCCCAACCTCACAAGTATGTAGAGTAGTAGATGAACTCCTCGAACGGTGAGGTGGCTATCTTTGGAAGACAAACATTGGGATTAAAGGCAGGGGGGTGGGGGGTGGGCAGGACTGGAGAAGGACGCTGTTCCAGTTGTGGCAGATAGTAGGTCAGAGGAACTAACAGATGGCCAGGAAACTCCCTTCCTCCCTCCCTCTGCTACCAGCCGCCTGGGATGTCCTACAAAAGCTCTGTGGGCAGCTAGCTACAGTCATGACCAGCAAACAGATTGTGTTTGTGTCTCTAAAGAGCACCCACTTGAGACTGTAAAGGGTATTAAAATAGCCAGTAAGTGACAACTACCATTTTACAATGCAGTTGTCGTGACAGAGGGATGGTTAAATGATAGAGCTGCTCTGGAGGCCTCTGGTCTCTTGCAGTGTGGTTCCATCTTGATGGCCCTCTGGCTACAACGTGATTGGGTAACACTGTGGTGGTTTAACTAGCGAGTCAGTACCCCTTTCCCCCTCCTCCCACTGCCCACAGCAGCAGGTCAACTGCTGTGTTTCTTTCCCTCTGGACTCTCCAAAAACAGATCTAATTTTGGATTCCGCCAATAGGATGTGTGGAGGCTGCTTTTACACAACAGAAACATCGTGTTTCCACTCTGTCTCTCCACATTCTGTAGCACCCAACTTTCCATCTTTTTTATTACTCATACTATTCTAGCTATTATTACTGCTTTTGGGAATGTGGGCTTCACTGCAATTCTCCATTTCTACCTTAAATGCCTTCAAAGTGAAGTAAGGTGATTATGATGCATAATAATTGATCTGGTCTTTGGGTGCCTCGCTGTTATGTGTATGTATGCTGCAATTAATCCACTATTCTTAGGGTAAAAACACTTGTCTTTTTTACACTGTTAAAATTAAGCATATGCAGACCAAAATAAGCTGTTTAATGACACCACCATTAATTGCTTTCCACATGTCCAGAAGTGGCAGCTAATTGCTTCTTAATCCTCCTAAAAATTGGGGGTTAATCCAGATCCCAGATGTGCAACACACAGACAGAAAATAAGGATGTGGTCCTGGCTGCCATCATCCTGGACCACTCTCCCTCGGCCAACAAAATGGATATGGTGAGTTCGTCATAGTAACGGTTGCATGGCACCAGAGCCTGTCTGTTTTGGCAAGGCCACTCTTTGGTCAGCAGTCATGTTTAGGCTTAGCGCTGAGAGAGACACGGCAGCATGAGAATAAGGTCAGGGACAAAGGACCGAATGGCACAGCATGTGGAATTATATGATACATCTAGTAAATTGCATATATAACTGTATGTATATTTATGTTGTTATTCATATTAATATTCTTTACATTATATATATATATATATATATATATATATAAAATGGTGGTAAATTGGTTATATATTTATTATGAGTCCCCATACTACCATACTAAAGTGTTTTATTTACTGCATTTTGTACATTTTATATTTAATGCTTAACACTGTATATTTACATATGCTATATTGATTTTCTCATTGCTTGTTCATTTATTTTATTTAGCATAGTTTTTTTAATTTACTATCTACGTCTTTCTCTGGTGATGTTTTGTTTCTCGAGCTTGAGAAATGCTTGCTACCAAATACATTGCCCAGCTGTTTCAAGAAATTATTTAGCCATTTTAACAATGAAAGTATATTTTTTGGTGACATGTTTTTTTAGAGATTCACATCTTCAGTAGGAAAAAAATGGGCATTTGGGACTGCCACAGATTAGGTAGTCTTGAGAGTTGGACTAACACATTGTTGACTTTGGTCATTTGTTTAATTAGATTTGTTGCCAGTAATGAAAACATAAGTAACATCATCCTATAATTCCTCCCTTAGGGATGGATAAAAAGTACCAGTAAGACCTTAATCTTCACTACAGTACAGATGCTGCCTCACAGATGACTATAACCAGCGTCACCGTTGGGTTTTTTTTAAGCTTGACAAGATGATGGACAGGACAAAACAGCACTCAGACATCATGAGCGAGACATTGCATAACACGGCTTGTCGCAGTAACCTGAGCGAGTGGGCACATCACGTAAATGCTTGCAACCCACCACCACCACCAGCACTGCAGGACTAAGAAGTGGGGCAGAGTGACCTTGCCGATAATCTGTCTGGTCTCCCACCCCTCCTGGCTGTGAGTAATGCACTGTATGAAATACTGCAGGACCGCTGAGTCTAAGTAATAGACAGTTTGAGGATAACTTGACATGTAGTGATGCATTACCTCTCCCTGGGCAATCCCTCATTGGCTGACCTGAGCGGTGAACACAAACCACCAAAGGTTGCATTTTGGACATTCTATATTTTGTAATTTGTGGTCGCAACCTTAAAAATGCAATCCCTCCTTCTATGTCTGTCAAAATTCAACACCCTCAGTTTATTACAATATAGGAACAGTCACTGTTTGCGTTAATGATACAGTGCGAAAGAAAATCATAGGTGTTCTTTGAGCAGCCTGGCAGGACTGTTGTTCAGAGTTGCGTAGGCAGCAGAAACCCACGATAAAGTGTGTGTGTGTGTGTGTGTGGTGATGGGGGGGGATTAAAAGTGTAAGAGTAGGCTAGGTGATGAGTGCACAAGGTGATTCTGGTGCATGAAAAATAAATCTGATTATTTCTGGTTTAGAGGGAACACAGAGCATATCCAGTGGCACAGTATCTTCTTTTAAAAATCTTTCCTTCGACAATAGCTTAAATAATTAAAAATCACAACATGCCAGGAGGCTACATCGTGAACTACAGTAGTGATACCGAGTGATATAAACTGAAGCCAAAACAAACACGCTAGAAAAAATAAATAAGACATGAGCGGCGGCTTCCTGTGTTCGACAAGGAGGCGGCCCTGAAAAGCGAGGCAAGTCTGCGACGATAACAATGCTGCTATTTTTACTAACAGTAGGAGACTGGTGACAAAGAGCGAAAGGGAAAAAAGAAGGAGCGAGAGAAGGAGTGTCAGGAGGAGCAAACAAAGGCTCTAGTGTGAACTCTACCCGAAGCAGAACTGCTATTTTTGCCAGTTTGAGAAGACAGACAGACAGAGAGACAGAGAGAGAGAGAGAGAGGATTGCTTAGTGTGAAACGGGGACAAAGAGAGACACGCGCCCAGACGTCCAACCGCCATCGCCACAACAAGACTTAATTGTGGCCAACAGCTGAACTGTAAGCAGAGAGGGGAAATATGCACTAAAATGGGCACTTCCTGTTTGGAAGAGAAACCAACTGACACTGTGACTTAAGAGGCACGCAGTTATAGAGTTGCATGACATTTGAGCTGCATAATAACGCCCCTCCCATTTGACCTCACACCCCCCACCCCCTCCACTCTCATCCACCCCTGCATCAATCTCCATAACAAAGGCCACACTGATACAGTGTGAAAGGCCACAGTAGGAGGTTATTGTCCGATGACGGCTGCAGGGTCACAACTAAATTCGGCCTTTTTTTTCCTATCAAAGCCTATGAGTTATGACTTCTTTATCACGCCATACATGAAGCTTCCTCCCCCGATCCATCTTTGATCTCACGAGGATAAAATAATGGGACAGACGTCTGGTTTTGTCTTCTTCTTCCTGCATTACAATTGCATGATGGACATACTAAGCTCAGGCATAGTTTACAAGGAATTCATTCTCAGCATGGCCGAGACAGTTCGCTTCAGTCCAGGTTGCGAGGATATAAGGGCCCACCGTTGGCTCACCACAGATCTGTTAGCATCAGCACATGCACACACACAGACAGAGCTGTATATACGAGCTTTACAGACAGCAGAGGTATTATTTAAGGGTTCCCGTGGAGTAACGTCTCTTCCCAAAACACATTGTGTGTATCCCTGAGGCCTGATAAAAGCAATCAATGCATTTCCTTCCTCGTTTGCAAAGCTGAGATACAAAACAAGTCAGGTAACCGCTTATCAAAACATTTCTCCATACTGCCACCCCTTTAATTTTCACTAAAACTTTCATACTGTCACATTTACTGTTAAAAGGTCATCAAACATCTACATCATCAACACAATATTAAAAAGAATCTTCACTCCACATGAGGTATTTCTGTTTTACCTGTGCTAGTCTCTCTGGTTGGAGGCGGGCTCTGCTGGGGAAATGTGATGTCACATATTGCTCTGCACCAATCAGAACTAAACAATATCAAATCAAGAGTATTGAAACATTATTAAATAACAGCTCATTTTAAATACCAAGTTCTGATCCAAGCTAAACTAAGCTAACCGGCTGTTGACTGTAGCTTGGCATATTTACCAAAATGTCTAACCAAAATAAACTGTTTAGCTCTAAATTATCTTGCAGTTCTCAGTTCACATCTTTGTCAGAACTATTTTATAGCCAAATATGAGGGTGTTTATGTTAAGGAATATCTGCCTATTTGTCACCATCTGATTTGTTTTTAAACTCTCAAGTACTGAAATATCAAGCTCTAGTGACTAACGGGCCGATGTGCAGCCATGGGAAGACAGCAAGAGTAACTTTCGACTTGACTGGTCACGATATGGGACAGGAGCCCTTAGTCACTGAAGTGGCTTTCTGCGCGAGGGAATGTGTGTGATGTACAGAGTCAGGGCCCGCTTCAGCTCGCAGAGCCTCTGTACGCCTCAGACCTCAAGGCAGAGCAGAGCAGCGAGACTGAGCGGGAGAGAATCTGATGCTCCTCTCCAGATTTATTACACCACCCCCAGACACAGAGAGACACTCTGAATCAACTCTACCTCCTCCTCCTCCTCCTCTTTTCATCTCACTGGTCCAAGAGGAGTTCACACACTCTCTTTTCTCACTTCCTCCCTCTTTTTCACACTCACCCAAAAAAAAAAAACTCCATTCTTCCCCAATACACTGTCCACTGATCTGACATTGGTCACGGCGGAGTATCCACTTCTCTAAAAACAGGACTCATTATCCGGGCCTCTTTGTTCCTTCTCCCACAGCAATTATTTACAGAAGCGGCTCCCACTGCATTACAGATAGGAATCTACATCGCAGCTCTTTTGGGGCCCATGTCAGCTGCACAGTAGGAATGCAGGAGCATCCATTAGCAGCTGGCTACTGGGGAGGGAGGGTGTTAGTTGTGTGCAAAGCCCCGTGTTGAAGCAGGATAAAATCAAAATGTCAGCATCGTTCTGACACCGGCAGGAGCTGAGTGAGTTCATTAAAACAGCTGACAGCGGTGCTGGCTAAGACTGTACCACAGATGATAAGCTGTAAGGTCAAGTTTAACAAGCCTCTCAACACACAGGACGAAAAGAATGAAACACAAAAGAGTACAAATCAGAAATCTGCAACTCAGCCTGATTAAACAGACACAGAGGGTACAGTCTGAGAGATCCTCAGTGATTCAGATTCATTCTACGTGCTTTCCCACTGAATATTCCTCACCTTGATGGGCTCTGTGCTGAAGCGGATCTTCCTGGAAGGGGGCGGGTCCTCCTCCACAGGTAGCCCGACAATCTCCACACAGCTGGACTCGGGCTCGTAGCGGTCATCCACTTCCTCTTCCTCCTCGTCCACCTGGCTTCCTCCGAAGTCTTCCCCCACCGCGCTATAGGTACTGATATCCACAGAGTCACGTCCCGACTGGTCGTCTCTCAGCGTCCTGTCTTCCTCCTCCTCGGCATCCTTCGCCATCTCCCCCTCCTGCCTGAGCGCCTCACCCCCCTTCGGAGAGCTCTGCTTCTCTGCAGCGGTGTCTCCATTCTCCACGGAGATGCGGATGTGGCCCTGCAGTGATGAGCTGCCCGGCTCCTGGGCCCCGGAGTACTGCTCAGGTCTCACTTCAGCTTTCGCTTCAACACCTGCATCTGAAACAGTCTTTTCTCTCTGCTCCTTCGGCTCCCCTGCAGTACCGAAACGTTCAGTAGTTGGGCCACTTTGGCCAACGCTTCGGCCCCCATTAATGCTTTCAGACGGGGGAGTCACCCTTCCCCTGAGGCTCCTTGGGGGCCCCTCTTGGCCATTCTGATTGCTGAGCTCTTCCTCCTGGTTGCCTGCTGCAAAGGCACAAACCCTCTTTGTGATTATTTTGGAGTTCAACACACCCACCTTGGCGCTGACCCCCCGGGAAGGGAGCGGTGGGGTAGATGAGAGGCGGTGGAGGTTGTTCCGGAGCTCAGCT
>NW_023339651.1:4649613-4675254 GCF_004916995.1 Morone saxatilis | reverse complement strand
TGCTGCTGCCTCTCCTGCTGCTGCCTCTCCTGCTGCTGCTGCTCAAAGATGCGGCGGGTCTCCTGCA
This sequence comes from Morone saxatilis, assembly GCF_004916995.1. Taxonomy (NCBI): domain Eukaryota; kingdom Metazoa; phylum Chordata; class Actinopteri; family Moronidae; genus Morone; species Morone saxatilis. The sequence continues at coordinate 4,675,187 of NW_023339651.1, read as the reverse complement.
GCTTGGAGTAGCTGGGCGACGAGGCCCGCTGGTGCCCATTCTCCGGTTTGATGTCGAACTTGTTAACGCGCTCGGACACGGTGGAGCCGAGCTTTAGCAGCGCGCTGTGGTCCACGTTCTCGTTCAGGCTCCCGGCTCTGGGGAGGGAGAGGCGCACCGATTTGTCGGCGTTTCTGGCGACGTCCTCTCCCTCTGCGTCGGCTGGGGAGGTGGTTTGCATCTGCTGGAACATGTTTTTGATACGGTGCACATTGGAGCCGTACCTGCGCCCTCGGGGGCCCTCCTGCATGTCCCCGTTCGCAGCATTGTCTTTGACGGGCTTCAGGGCCTGCATCCCCGCCTCGTATGCGTTCCTGTGCGGGGATGGGCTCCGGAGCGTAGAGCCAGAGCCGGTGCTCTTGGATGTGGATTCGGTCTTCATCATGGTCAGTCAAGCGTCGCAACGGATGCTCAGCGACGGCATGTCTCCTTGCTCAACCCCCGGTGGCAAATGTGTGTTATCCACCAGCCGCCGATCCTCGCGAGGTGGCGCTCAGACTAGACCGGCAGATGGGGAGAAACAAAAACAACAGATCGCATTAAAGGCCTGCTTGCATCCGCTGCAATTCTCGTCCAATGCAACGGAGAAAGTGAGCACGATGCATCTGTCATTAGCTCGCCTTGCACTTACAACAATGCAAACCTAACCCTCACACAGATAAATGCATTAGTCATTGAAAAAAAATAAATAAAAAACATTTGCACGGAGAAGTAGAAGAGGAGGGAGCCGCGGATTGAGCGCAGCTGACGCCAGATTGCTTACGTTTAATCCCTTTTCACAGGCAGCATCATTTTGATCTCTTCATTCTGTGAGCTGCAGATTTCTGGTCCTCCTCTCGCAGCGGCACAGTGCTGCTGCATGGAGGAGGGAGCTGCTGGGTCCTAGTGCCCGAGCGGCCTGTAACCGCAGCCTGTGCTGTGGGCTGTGTACTGCATAATCCTCATTTATTGTTCCTAGGAGAATGTGTATTCACCATTATGTGTATTATTTCACTTCTCATCATATAGTAAATCAGTTCCCAGACAGGGGTGCTTGTGGGGGTTAATGTGGAGGAGTTCCGCAATTCATTTGAAAAAAAAACAACAACAGAATTACGATTTGATTAAAAATATATCCATCACATATTGAGTCCGATGCAGTTATATTTACATTGTCAGCATGTGAAAAATAGTCAGCTAACGTTAAGCTAAGCGTTTAGCTAAAAGCAATGGAGTTAACTGTTGGCTGAAAGTGTTAAATGAAGTGGTGAAGAAGATAAAAAGTAAAATAAATAACTTAAATAGCTAAAAGTAATGAATACATAGCTGAAATTGTTTAAAAAAAGAACATAATGGGAAAAGGTAGAGCTAGTGGATTGCTAATACTGTTAGCTATTTAAAAACAGCATTCAGTAATAAACAGTTGGTCATTTTAGTTATATGCTAAGTGGTAAGAAAATGGTTGAGACAGCTTTTAAACATTAATAAACTGTTTAAATAGTTAGCTTAAAGTGTTGGATAAAAGAAAAAGTTCAAAGCAGTGGAACAATGGCTGAAAATGAAAATACTTTGGCCAAAAATGAATGAATAAATGGTTAATGGATAACTAGATAACATGAAAAATAGTAAAATGTGCAGCTTCTGACACAAAAACATGACCAAACTGACCTTAACAATCACAGTTACACTGTCCGAAAAAATATTAGTGCTGAATAAAACCTGGTTTCAACATTAAATGAACATATCTGAAACACGACTGGAGGAGCTGCTGAAGGGTCTATATGATTAAAATAAGGTTGTGAACCACTGTCATGAGTTTTTATGTGATCAAAATAACACAGTTAATGTCAAACACCAACAATAAGAAGTCAGCGCAATAAAATCGAACCACTTACCTGTCCTTCAGTAGGTGTCTCTGGCTGTCAGAGAACTCGACTGGCGTTAGGACCCAGTGAAACATCAGTCACGTCAAACCCTCCTGGCCAATAATAACACATCCGTTATTTGCAGGCCACATTGTCGCTTCCTGCATTCTGCATCTGTAGCTGATAGATACATTAAACATTATCAGTGAACATAGACAAAGCATCTGCCCTTTTTTGGTTGAGAGCTGGTTTCCAACCTGCCCACGCCGTCTCGGTTTCTCAGTGTTTTTCTGGGGGGGTGGGGGGGCTGATTTATCTACAAGGCCAAAACATATCATGCAGGAAAAAGCACAACAGGAGACTTCTGTCACCCTCCTTTGGCTTTTACCATGACAGCTATTTTATCTCTCTGAGGGTCTAGTGTAAAGCACACAACTAGAGAAGTACTGCCTGAAATGACTGAAGTGTTGTTCAATAGGATGTGCATCACTTTCAGTAAGGCAGTAGTGTCATCTAGCTAGCTTTCCTTTAAAAGTGTTATTGGTGTGTAACATAGGAAGGCAGTGCCCTGTCCTTGAGTCAATGACTGAATGATATTGATTTAAAAGCTGGGCAATTCATGCTTCAACTAACTTAAGTATGTGATTTTATATTGCCAGAAAAAAATAATAGAGCTCCTGATTTACTCCACGCAAAAATAGCTCTGACATGTCTTGCTGTGACCTCTCCTCTCTGTCAATCAAAGGCCAAAATAAGATGGCAGGCTGAGGGAGCTGGGTCTTCTTTATAACAGGCAAGTTTTTTTCCTGAAACTTCATGTTTATGACAAACTGTAGAGCTTGTTTTAGTATCAGGTCTGTAAAGTAAATATTTGATTTCAGCTGTCAAGGATTGTAGGCCTAACTGTAAATTCTGGGGTTGTGTATAGTGTGTGTATTTTAATGACAAGTTTAAGGTTTTGTTTGACCAATCAGATAAATCTGTTGCTGTTTTTTAAAGCTGAAAGCTGGTATGATAACCCCATGATTTTTAAATGCAACCTGCAGAATTAGACCTTCCAGAGTGGCTGTGCTTCACCCAAAGCCGCCCTTATGATAATGGCTTCCTGTATGGCACGCCAACATCTCCAGGAAAAAGTGTGATTGAGGTATGATGTATGTATGATGTATCATTTACACCAACAGTGATACAAGGCTGAAACATTTTTAAGCATTTCTGGTCTTATTTTGCTGTTTAGTTGTATATATTTTTATGTTTCTGTTCCTGTACATAACTTGGTCAAACGTAGATAAGGTTCCAGTGCAGCTACAGTGGAGACCAATCTGAAAAATATGCAGCTATCTGACACATCGGTGGTAAATGTCAGGTTTTGTTGTCAGACCCTCAGAGACAAAGGCTTTGGGTTTCTCTCTATAGCTGCTATTTTGAACCAATATTAAAAATTCAGGAGGAAACATGTCTTTGAAGAAGATGAGATACACATTTCTGAAGGGGCACAGCAGTCTCAATCAAACAGAATGTGTTGTGTTGAAAACATGTTACATTTTGGATGTAACCACAGAAAACAGCTGTACCTCAGATTCAAAACACTTAAGTAACAAACTGCAGCCATTTTCTATGATTTACCCCCTGGAGTCCAGGTTTATTTTGGTTCATTTTTGCTTTCCGTGCATTCATTTCTGTCCTTGTTTAGCACCTTTTAAACTGTCCTTACCTCACATGCATGGTATCTCTTATTCAGCACAAACTCAGCTACAAGCCTGACTTCTCATTTTTTTTAGTGAGCCTTGCCTGATTTGAAGGCCTGGACTCAGATAAAAGCAAACCAAAAAAAAACATGACACCAACACATATAAAAATGTACAAATCATCAGTCATAATCATTCTCAATGTTATTATATAAGTTATAGGTTGTAAAAAAAAAAGAGTTTCAATATTTATACACACAATGACGGCAGAAACTTTAAGAAATAAAATAACTTTACATGTAAGTTATTTTATTCCAACTCACCATGTGCTTTTTTCACTGAAGGTCTACATTTGCCTGTAAATCAATTAAACTATTAAAACGTTTTAAAAGTTCCTTTCAAAAAGTGTTTTATGGTCTGCAGACATAAATCATTGTGTGAAGGCTGCACATCAGCGCTTTTAACTGCTTTTCTCAGCTTGTCTCAACATAATATAGAAATAAAGTTGCATTACTGTAAATAAAACATGCACAGTGCATTTGCAGATAAATAGACAGACTCCAGAGGGTTGAGGTATTACAGGAAATGTAGGACATTGAGAATGAATGCAGAAGTAGACAAGGCAGATTGATGCAAAGTAAAAGAACACATCAGCAGAATCATCACAAACCAATACTGAAACAATATCTCACAATGTCTGAGGGTGGGATGTTTAAATATATGAACACTGATAGTTATAATCGTGACACACTGTCATTGTTTCTCTGACAGATCTATGCCTTTAACAAGCTATCAAAAAACCAGACAAACACTGATAATCAAAGTCACTGCAGGTGTGAGTGATTTAAATATCACACATGCATTGTATAGTTAAAAAAGGAAGTGCAACAACAACAGAGGAAATGGTTGACATGTCACACATCACTGCTGTCACTCAGAGAAGATGCTGCCCTATCAAGTTCTTCATCAAGCTGAGGGAGATTGAGAAGGTGCTGCCCTCTCCTGTTCAGGATGAGATACAGCAGGATTTACACAAGCTGTGGAACACAGAGACCTTGGAGATTGTCATTATATCCAATGCCAAGTTTGGAGTATGTTTTGTGTATGTGCTAACTATCTGATACTAACAGTAATGGTAATAATGTATTATTTTGTCTTCTGTCTGTTTAATTTCATTTTAGCTCTTATGTTGGTCTATGAACTGCAAGAAGAAAAATAAAGGTTTTTAGACCATCAGCCATGGTTTATCATTTTATCAACTGGATGCTACAGATAATTTTAAGTTTAATTAGTTCATTTGAATGTAGTTAGTTTAGTCAAAAAGTACAATATTTCCAGCTGAAATGTTGTGCTGTAGAAGTATAGTAGTAGAAAAGGGAAACAGTCAAGTAAAGTACCTCAGAAATATACTTAAATGTACTGAGTTGCTTTAAGCATGGACAATTCATGCTTCAACTAACTTAAGTATGTGATTTTATATTGCCAGAAGGAAATAAAACAGCTCCTGTATTACTCCACGCTCCCAGACAGCCTCCCGGATGTTTTTAGGTGAGTGAGGTAAAAATAGCTCTGACATGTCTTGCTGTGACCAAGCCCCTCTCCGCTTGGCTCTGTCAATCACAGGTCAAAACAAGATGGCAGGCTGCGGGAGCTGGGTCTTCTTTTTAACAGGCAAGTTTATTCCTGAAATGATTGAAACTCAGGTTTATGACAAACTGGAAAGCTTGTTTTAGTATCAGGTCTGTGAAGTAAACATTTGATTTCAGCTGTCAAGCATTGTAAATTGTTAATTGGACTATTGTCTGACAAACTATATGTCTGGGGTTGTGTGTAGTGTGTGGTCTGTCTATATTCTAATGACAAGTTTAGGGGTTGTTTGCCCTTTGTGACTAATCAGATAACTGTTGCTGTTATTTTTTACACTTCCACAGTTTGTGCTGTCAGTTTGCTTGGGGCCAATGCAGAGATCAAATTTACCATTCCTGTGGGGAAGTTATTTACATATGAGCTGATGAGAGAGACTTTCCTGAATGACTTTGAACCTTTGTCAAAACTCTACGGTAAGAGCTTGAATCATATTAACGCACTCTTTGGTCACTATTCAACAAAATTACAAGATAATAGATACTCTTATTGTATGTGTCTACCTCTCTACTCTTCTTTTTGTGTGTTATGAAGCTGAACGCTGGTATAATGACCCCGTGATTTTTAAGTGCAACCTGCAGAATTTCCCAGACCTTCCAGAGTGGCTACGCTTCACCCAAAGGCACCCTTATGATAATGGCTTCCTGTATGGCACGCCAACATCTCCAGGAAAAAGTGTGATTGAGGTATGATGTCATCATTTACACCAACAGTGATACAAGGCCTGAAAACCATTTTTAAGCATTTTCTGGTCTTTATTTTGCTGTTTTAGTTGTATATATTTTTATGTTTCTGTTCTGTACATAACTTTGGTCAATGTAGATAAAGTTCCAGTGCAGCTACAGTGGAGACCAATCTGAAAAATATGCAGCTATCTGACACATCGGTGGTAAATGTCAGGTTTTGTTTTCAGACCCTCAGAGACAAAAGCTTTGGGTTTCTCTCTATAGTTGCTATTTTAAACCAACATTAAAAATTCAGGAGGAAACATGTCTTTGTGCCACAGTAGCCTCAATCAAACAGAATGTGTTCTAGCTGGAAAACATGTTACATTTTAAATGTAACTACAGGAAACAGCTGTACCTCGGATTCAAAACACTGTCCTTACCCCACATGCATGGTATCTTTTTATTCAGCACAAACTCAGCTACAAGTCTGACTTCTCATTTTGTCAATTAAGTATAAAGCCAAGCTTGATATCAGACAGAATTTTTAACTTGGTGGAGTGGGCGGATTCAACCCAGGTAAAAGCAAACCAAAAATCCATGAAAATGAGACTGACACTTATAAAAATGTACAAATCTTTAGTCATAATCACATAACATGTTATTATAGAAGTTATAGGTTGTACAAAAAGTTGTTTCAATATTTATACACACAAGTACAGCAGAAAATTGTAAAAAAAAAACAAAAAAAAAACTAGAATACAGTATATCTACGTGTAAAGTGCATTTTTTTCCAACTCAACATGTGCCTTTTCCATTTAAAGTCTAGACAATGCAGATTGATGGAAAGTAAAAGTACACTTCAGCAGAAGCATCACAAACCGATACTGAAATAATTTGGGATGTTTAAATATATGAACACTGATAACTATGTTGAACTATGATGGTGACAAGCTGTAATTGTTCTCTGACAGATCTATGCCTTCAACAAACGGAGCTATGAAACAACCAGACAAATTCTCGTAATCAAAGTCATTGCAGGTATGAGTGATTTAAATATCACAAATGCATTGTATAGTTAAAAGTGCAACAACAACAGAGGAAATGGCTCACATGTCATACATCACTGCTGTCACTCACAGAGAAGATGCTGCCCTATCAAGCAGAGTTCTTCATCAAGCTGAGGGAGATTGAGAAGGTGCTGCCCTCCTCTGTTCAGGATGAGATACAGCAGGATTTACAGAATCTGTGGAACACAGAGGCCTTGGAGATTGTCAATATATCCAATGCCCTCGACCGTGGCGGCAGAGTTCCCCTCCCTCTTGCAGGACACTTTGAAGGGTAAACAGAGAGATTTATGCAACGCCACTGTAATGTTTAAGCTTTGGAATATCCGTATGTTTATGAAAATCTGATTTGTGTCAGTGTGTATGTGAAGGTGGGGTCGGAGAAGTACTTCTCAAATTGTCTCCTGAAGGTGCTGACTTCAGAGCATCAAAAGCAGTGCACATCAGGGGCCAGGGTAAAGGTCCCTGGAGGCTGTAACTACTGCAGCATTCCCAGCAACTGCATCACCTGGTGCAAGACAGAGCTGGTGAGGCCTGAAAACACACATGGATGGTCATATATGAATTCTTTATGAATGACAATATACAGTAGGATACATATTTTTTAAATTGTATTTCCATTGAAAGCACAATAACAATCCTGTTACTTGCTGTGTCTCACAGTCACTGTAAACAGAAGAATAACACAAGAATCTCCTTCCCTTCTTTTTCCCCGTAGTTTGATCTGACAAAGCAGAAGCCGGCTCCACCTGCTCCCACGATGGGTTCGGGGATTGTGGAGGCCGGAGGGGACTTCGACCCTCCCGAGTCTCCTCCAAGCAGAGACTTTTTCCCTGACTACATTGTGACAGTGATCGTGCCCCTGATCCTTGCCATCATCCTGTGTATCCTGCTGGCCTACGTCATGTTTGGCAGACGAGAGGGAGTGTATGCATCTGTTTTGATTCTAGCAAATAAAGAAATGATCTACAAAGTCATTGTGATAAAGGGTCAGTTCACCACATTACAAAACATTTTTCCCCACTTACCCTTGTGGGATTTTATGTAGCCAATGCAATGGATTCCACTGTGGGTGAGGAGGAATATACAGATTTCTGTTATGTGGGTGAACTTACACTTTAAGCAAATGATTGATTCTGATAAACTGTGACACAAATGTGACACATTTTCTTCCTTTTTTATAGTGAGAAGAGGAATGCAAGAACAAACCAGTAAGTAAACTGATTGATGCTATTACCAGACTCACTTAAGTAGTGTAGTATTAATGCACTGTATTTTATAAGCATATCATATCACATAGTTTATTTTCCTTAACTATAGCTGTCCAATAAATGTAGTAAAGTTAAAAAAACAATATTTCCCTCTAAAGTGTAGTGTATTAGAAGTATAAAGTAGCAGAAATGTCTAAGTAACCTATCTCAAAAACTGTATTTAATTTTAGTATTTTCCACCTCTGCATATTAATAATAAAATCTGAATCTGTTTGAGTCACTGAATGTGATGTTCTGTTTAGAATTCAGCTGTACCACCACCACACCATCCACGGGAACGCCGACGAGCTGAGGAACATGGCTGGAACCCGCAGCGTCCCTCCGCCTCTGTCCACACTGCCCATGTTCAACAGCCGAACCGAACCACAGCTGCAGTCTGACAGCCCCAACATCCCCCTTATCATGGCGCAGCAGTAAGAACCTCACCCACTGATTTTTTTTAAACATTTATTCACAGATCTACTACTATTCCACCACCATTAATCATTCTGCTTCTATTATCATTACCGTTATATCTTAAATTGATGACTCTTTTTCCCTGGGAGTCCTGAGAACTCAAATTAATTTTTTACTCTCCTGTCTTCATAGTGATCCTTACAGTGACACACTACCCAGGTAAACTCACTCATGGGACTCAACTCTGATTTCATTCTGGTCTATATTTAGGCTTCTTATTTTATTATTGATGATTCCAAGATCACAAACTCATCATGTTGTTTGTCTTTGCAGGAAGTGAGAAGAACAATGGATAAAGTGTCTTCAGTACACTGCCTGTCATTCATGCAGTCATTTGTTGCCACAATCTATGGTTCTATATTTGCAGTGGGAAATGTTGTTGTTGTTTTTCTTCTTCTAGGTGCCATTACAACTAATTAATAGTGTGAAGTTTGTCCAATTATTATTTGCTGTTTATGATTTTCTGTATTCCACCATCTTTCACTACTAATAAAAAAAAATCAGAAGCGACATTCTTCATTCCATCTCTTGGTGTAAAGGACAGTTTCACAATTTTTCAAGTCTGTCTTATAGTTCCGACAGTCAGGTGCCCTTATGAAAAACGAAACATGTTTTGCTTGCTGTAATCATTCCTCCTGTTCATACTGGATGTGAAAAGAAAAGATCAGCTTCCTATTGTGCTTACAATGTAAGTGATGGGAGACGAAATCCAGAGTCCTCTTTAAGTTACATAAATTATGTATGTTCTGACGTTTCCCTAATATTTGTTGATTTATTGTAAAATGCTGGAACTGGGTAATTTCACCTCTTCTGACCCGTTAAAACTATGAAAAATGAAACAGTCTGTAAAGAGAATTTGAGCTGCTTGCAACTTATAGACATACACGTGACTTTTGCTGTTGGATGGAGGTCAGAAGAACAATGTGAAACCTGAAAACCTGAAACCTGAACGTTTCAGTGGTAGTTTCCTGATCCTTTTGATTCAGCTTTCCTTTAAAGCAGCTGTTGTTGCACTATATGTCCAGAAGGGGGCGCTAGTGTACCTTCATTTGAAGTTTTTAGGTCAGACACACATCTCCTACCCTGTGAACGGTTTAGTCTAAGGACAAACTTTATTTTCATGCAAATTTACCTATTTTTGAGTGGCCGTAGAGATAAAAGTAACATGAAAACTGCAATAGCTGCATGTCTGATTAACATTTGATTTGTGCTGTTGGCTGCATTTTACACTGTTTTAGCTCCTATTTATGAAGGAATTTAGAGGCAGAAGCAATTCAAAGTAGCAAGTCAAGTGCAGAAGAAAAGCCAGATTGGAGAATTTAATATTGGCCTTGTTTTCACTGCTGCTTAGTTGAAATTTATTTAGTGAAACTGTTGTGGAACAGTTGATTCTTAAACCTATTTTAACTCTGTTTCAGTATCAGAACATGCAGGATCTCCCGGGGTCTCTGACAATGAGAAATGCAGCTTCAGTAAATGGATTATTCTCCAAATCCTAACACCTGATTTCAGTTTCACAACAGTTGCAAAACAGGACAGTGAAAACTCCGCCACTGAGTAGACCACTTCACATGCTTTATTTCAGCACCCAAAATAATTAAAAACATCTCAATTTATTATACATGTACAAAATAAGTACAGAATCTCTCTTTTAAATCATGAAAGTGGGTCTGCTTCAAATTCTTTTTTAAGAAACCCTTCGCGAAAGACATCAACAAACAACATAAACAACAGGGTGGGAGATGTGTGCTGTTTTTTTTTTTTAGTGAAGAGGAGTTTTCCACAGGGGCAAACAGACAGAAGGATGAACACTGAACACATGGGCAGGGAAATGAACCAGAGTCACTTGCTTTTATCTACAAAGACATGATTGCATGCATTACATCTGCAGTGATCACCTTTTCTGAGGACCTCTTATCAAACCAACACTTAAGAAGAAAACATTGCACTGCATAGACAACAAGACAGAGTCAATTTAGTAGCACCAAAGGTTCTGCAGGCATTAGTGGCAATAATTACAGTATGACAGTGAGAGTTTCACCATCAAACACCAATAGCTGGACCTCATCGAAATGGTAATAGCACCTTTGAATGTTTTTGATTTCTCCACAATAGACTCGTGTAAAATATACCCTTTTCATTTAAGAAAAAACTGGGGGTGACTTCTTGTTATGAGGTAGCCATCTACATATTGCAATGAAGGTGAGCGTTTTTGTCTTGCTCTTTTGCTGGTCTTTTTTCTTTGTCTGAGCAACATTCAGGTGTTGTTTTTCTCATGAATTTAGAACAAGACACTTCACACTTTTTACAATTTATTTAACACCAGGAAAATGGTACATATCATTTGTTGTTTTCAATGTCCTTCCGCAGTGGTAGAAAATGGCAAACGTCACCTGTGTTTCATTGCGTGTGTGGATCTTTTTTTTTCTCAATCTCCAGGGGGAAATTTTACACAAGTATATATTATTTTCTTGTTGCCAGTGGAAACAAACGATTCTTTTTAAAGTGTCCTTGTTGTCGGTTTTGGTTGAAGTAGCAGTCCCAAAAACTTCTCATGATTTGAAAAACATAAACGTCTTCAGTAGAGTGGTTTTAAGCATGTGGACCAATGGCAGCCGAATGAGTTTTGAATGCATAGAAAAAAGGATTTAGAGATGACTGCTAGAAAAAAAAACAACAATGTCATGTCCATATTTCTTTCATTTTTACAAGAAGCAAACGGGGCCAACTTCGACGCCAAACTCCTGATCAGGTGCACCAACATCCATAGGAGCAATGTCAATGATGGGCAGGCGGGATGTTTTTGATGTCTTGTAGTCGATGACTGTCTTGCCCCATGTGCCAGTGTGTGACTGTGGAAAGGAGCAAAAAGGAGAAAAGGTCAGATAGTGCTCAAGAAATTGAATTGTTCACCTGTTCGCAAGCATCAAAATCTTTATTCTCTTAATGATGATTTTACATATTTGCCATTAGAAAGGTATGTAAATGCAAACTCCAGGACAAACAGAAGGAGAACTCACCGTGCAGCCATCCTCGCTGACGCTGTATGTGAAGCGGCTGTTGCCCTCGGCTCTGATCTCAACGTCGTTGGAGCCCTGGAGAAGCAGGGCCTTCTTAAGGTTGCCGGTGGCGGAGTCCATGTAGGCAATGCTGTTCTTGCAGTGGTATGTGATGTTCTGAGAGGCCTGGTTGGACATCAGGCGCATAAAGGTCATCTGGATGCTGACATCCTCGGAATCAGCTCCATCGGTGCCATACTGGAACTGCGTGGTGGAGGGAGGAGAAGAGTTCATGAACTGTCACTGACTTAGAAGTACATATTCTATAGTATGTTGGTTCTTGATGATTTTAGTTAGTGCTTTTTTTTAAAATTCTTACCTGGAATCCACCGGTCATGGACTCGCTGAACCAGACGTGCTTCTTCTCTCTGATGTTCTTGCTGAGGTACCAGTTCTTCATGGGGATGCTGGAATCGCTGGGGTAGATGCAAGTCTCGCCAGTCTCCATGTTGCAGTGGACCTTGATGGCATCCAGAGAAGATCCCTGGTTGGGATCAACCCAGTACATGCCTGTAACAGAGGAGCATAAAAAACGTTTGAATCAAAGCTCATCATTAAGTTGTACTTGGGATATGTTAAACTGCTCTCATCTGCACTCACCGCTCTTCCACTCGGGGTGGCACATCCTCAGGTCACGGCACATGCGTGCAGGGCTCTTCTGGGTACCGTCGGGGCTACGGATCTTCTCGACCTTCTGGGTCAGAGTCTTGAGGGTGGTGTCAACCTCCTGGTCGCGATCGCGCATTATGTTGGGGTCATCAGCACGGTAGTGGCCACCACGGAAGGGATCGGGAGCCTTCTCCTGAAGAGGCTGGCTGACAAAGTCGAATCCACTGCCGGGAGGTCCAGGGGGTCCGGCAGGTCCAGGAGGTCCGGGAGGACCCTGTTTGGAGACACCAGGCATTTACAAACTGCATATACATTCAAAGTGTCTGAATTTATAAGTATTTGGTTAAAACAAAGATTGTAGTGCAACTTACAGAAGGTCCCATCTCTCCATTGCGACCGCGAGGTCCAGGGGGTCCAATGGGTCCAGGCAGACCGTTCATGCCATCCTTACCAGGGGCGCCATTAGATCCAGAAGGTCCCTATGAAGCAAAAGCCACATAATCACTTAATGAAAGAAAACATCAATTCGTAACAGTTCAGCTTACCATTTTACTGACATTATCTGCAAGTGTAAAACTGGTAAATGTGTCAATAATTGTAACGTGTAGTCCTGCTATTTTTGTCACTTTCTTCTTTCCATTTTTTTCTGGGTTAATGACAAAATGTTGCGGAAGACTAGAATTATTTTTTTGTGTAACTAAAACAGATGTACTTACTCTAGGTCCAGCAGGTCCAGAGGCGCCAGCAGGTCCTCTCTCTCCAGAAGGTCCCTTGATGAAGAAGAACACATGAATATCAAATATTATGCATTATGCATTTAAAATAGAGTATTTAAATATCTCATAAAGTGAGAAAAGTTGAAATTGTTTGATGAGGTTATCTACAAAGACGTGCTTCAATACCACTTTAAACAGTTACTTACAGCAGGTCCGGGCAGACCCTGCATGCCAGAGAATCCTCTGTGTCCCTTGTGGCCTCTCTCTCCAGCCTCACCAGCCTCTCCTCTATCTCCCTTTGCACCAGCAGGGCCCTGAATGAAACAGGAGGTCAACATATAATCATCAGTCAACACAAGACTAGAGCTATATATCTGTTTGTATATGTTATTGATGTATATTATGTTATGATGAACGTACAGCAGGGCCACGGACACCAGCAGGGCCGGCAGGACCAGCAGCACCAGCAGCACCCTAAAGGAAAAGTCAGATCACAATAAAATCAAGATTTATCTGTACAGTGAGTTACCAGGTTTAATTAAAACAGGCTCAAGATAAGCAGGAGGGGGGCTTACAGTCTCTCCACGGTCACCAGATTTGCCAGAGGGGCCGACAGCTCCGGGGGCTCCAGGAGCACCAGGGGGTCCTGGGGGTCCAGCCATACCAGACTCACCACGGTCTCCCTATAGGAAAAACAAAACTCCAGTGAGACAATGCTAGGCAGCTAGAGGCTAATTTTGTGTTTCTATTGGAAAATTATACTGGACTTAAGATTAAATGGCCCCAGGAAAACATAGCAGAGAGCTTGGTATTTACATATTATTTGATGCTTAAGAATGATAAGAAGAAAGAGGGTTACCTTGGGGCCAGGAGATCCATCACGACCAGGGGCACCATCGTGACCAGGAGATCCCTGTGGAAGAGCAGCAAGGATGGTCATCATAATGTTCAGTGGTTAACTACAGGCTAGGGAAGCTAAAAAAGTGCACCATTAACCAATGAATGACTCATACCTCACGACCAGCCTCTCCAGTGGCACCAGACAGTCCAGGGGGTCCAGCAGGTCCGGGAGGTCCACGCTCACCAACCATTCCAGAGGGTCCCTGCTTTCCAGGCTCACCCTGAAGAAAAACAAGAGAGGTCAGTTCTCGTCATGCTGATGAACGTAAATAATATACAGTAATCCTGTGCTCAAGTGTGGCATAAAGTTACTTATTAATTTCATGTGTACATTCATAAAATACTGTCCTGTCCTAACGAATAGAAAACAAAAAAGGTTTTTATAAATCCAACTAATATTCTATGTGTACTAGGAATTTAGCCTATTTAGCTAATTTAGCAGTATGCACTCTGGTCATGATAAATACTCACAGACTGTCCGGGCAGACCAGGGAAACCACGCTCTCCACGCTGTCCAGGGAGACCTACATTACCACGCTGTCCAGCAATACCTGAGGGTCCAGGAATACCAGCGGTACCCTGCACAGAACGACACAGCAGCCAGTTAGCAAGCACATCATTTAAAATAGATCCATGTAATACATTTTAGGCCGTCAAAAACCTTGACAGAACATCTAATGCAGAATTATAGCGGGAACTCACAGGGGCACCATCAGAGCCAGGAGATCCCTTCTCTCCAGAGAGTCCAGGGGGTCCAGAAGCACCAGCCTCACCGGGGCGACCAGCAGGTCCGGTCTCACCACGTCCTCCTCTTGCTCCATCTTTGCCAACGGGTCCAGCAGGTCCAGGGGGTCCGCCAGCTCCCTGGACACATGCAGAGGATTCAAGTCATTCAATTCAACTTTGCTGATGGTCATGATGGAAACAAACAGACTAAATACAAGATTGTGTTGGTTATTACTGCTGGTTATGTGGACCAGGTGAAACTTACAGCAGGGCCAGGGGGTCCAACTCTGCCAGCAGGTCCAGGGAAACCAGTAGCACCCTAAACACACACACACAAAGAGATAAAAGAGATGACATTTCATGCAACTTCAAACAGCATCCCTGATTTCACCATCCTTGTCATACAATTCTGCAAAATCTCAAATGATAATGCATACTTACAGGAGGTCCAGCACCACCACGAGCACCTTTGGGTCCAGGAGGACCAGCGGATCCCTGTTGACAAAAAAATATTTTTAAGTGAATGAGGAAGGAAAATACAGTAATAATTATAAAAAAAAATAGAGGTGTTTCAATACCATATCAGAAATTCCTCCAATACTGCCTAAAATGTGATCCGATACTACGTAACTTATTAGCCCTGAAACAGGACACTGCTGGTATGTAGCCAGTTTTCCCCCCAGGATAGCAAAGTCACGACCCACCCTATTCTGACAAAGGGTTTAAACTGAGCCATGATGAGTAGAAAGCAATATGCACACTTGCAGGGAATCAAATCCCCCCAAAATCCCTCTGCTCTGATTTATGAAAAATATTTTTTTCATAAATCAATGCAGAGGTGATGAGTTTGTGCGGTAATTGACTTTTTTCATTAACCTGAGCCCAATCATACAGGTAAAAAAAACAAAGTTAAGGTAGAAAAAAATCTGAACGTCTTCTATAAAAATACCAAACTCAGCACTTTTATTGTAGTAAAAGTATTTAATGTGGGCATACCTGAGGACCAGCAGCTCCAACGGGTCCAGATGGTCCAGGAGCACCAGCATCTCCCTTGGGTCCAGTGTCACCACTCTCTCCCTTAGCACCAGGCTGACCATCAGCACCCTTAGGTTGGAAGGCAAGATAAGGAACAGTTCAAGACACACTTCCTTATGCCTGCTTTACTCATCTAAATCTGTATAAAATATATAATAATAAAATATAAGTTTTGCTATCAGATATAATGTGTGAGATTCTTACAGGAGGTCCAGCGAATCCAGCAGGTCCAGCAGGTCCGGTCTCTCCACGCTCACCCTGTTAAGAGAAGGTTTAGGGTCATTCAATCATACAGTAAATTTGCAACATAATGGGATGATATTTTGGCATTTGTACTGAAGATAAAAATTCAGTAAAAAGGTGTATCTTGTGTTTTGTTTTCTAGTCTTGTTTGGAGAAGAACTTACAGGGGCACCACGGGGACCAGAAGGTCCAGAAGTTCCAACGGCGCCAGCCTCACCCTAAAACCAGAGGTGAAGGATTAGGACAGGAGGTTAGCGGAGAAGTTGCTTGGTAGACCTGACCACTTATTTCATGACTAAAGAGTCATACCAGAGACATTCTGTGACATGTTTAAGGCAAAATCTAGACAATAAAGTTCACAGACATATGGTTGATTTGCTTATTTCCTACTATTGTACTATTTCACATGGTAATGTGATTGCTTGAATCAATAAGTAGGAGGATGATTTCTAAAAAATGAGACCCCATTTTATGTACAGTAAATAAACATATAGAATCAGAATCAGTTATTATTGCCAAGTAAGTTTTTACACAATTTGTATATATGAATAAAGATACTGTAAGGAGGTGATAATATAATAATAACAATCCAGCAAAGATCATGAACTTGGATTGCTGATATTTGCAGGTTAAAACCAAAGTTTAGTCTGGTCTTACCTTTTCACCCTGAGCACCATGAGGTCCAGGGACACCAATAGCACCAGTCATACCACGAACGCCATCTTTGCCAGGGGCACCCTCACCTCCCTTGGATCCAGCGTCTCCCTAAATAGAGAAAGTTTATTAAGACAAATATTAGAAAAGTTTCAAGAGTTACAAGAACCCAAATACTTTATATTTGGCTGTTAGGAAAGTTACTTTCTTTACTTGCGTACATTCTGGCTACTTGTTGGGAGAAAGTTAACACCCTGATCCTGGTAATAATCCAGGCTGTTGTGATTTAATAGTATTAATTTAAAGTATTTTTAGATACAGTTCTGTTTTATTCTCAATAATCATAATTGCCTCATGACTGTGGTCTCCGTTCCTTTCGACTTTTGACATTTAGGATATGTTTTATTCATTCATTGATAGCCCCTGGTGTGATACTTACTCTCTCTCCCTTGACACCAGGGAGACCAGCAGCTCCACGCTCACCGGGCATTCCCTGCATACCAGGGGCTCCCTGACCACCGGGGGCACCACCTGCACCAGGCTCTCCCTGCACAAACACACACAAACAGAAATGTAAGCATTAATATACATTGCTGATTTTAAATCAGCTGTGATATCCACTGCAATGTACAGTGGACAAAATTAAAGGAACGAAAAAGGATTTTTTAGAAATGTTTTAAACCTAAGCCATGCTTTTGGTCGCTATACTGAACTACATGCATGGTGGAAAGTAAAATAAAGAATGGGCAGCATTATTTTTGATGGTTTTTAAAGGCCTCACCACTAGACTGTCTTTAGGCACTGTGAGAAACAGCAGCAGATTGGTTGGTTACTAAAAGTACAGCCAACATCTGTGAGATTCATGACTGGAAAGATTTTACAACATTTTTAACAAAGTCTGGGTTGAAAAAAACAGTAAACCTCTCCTTTAAATATAAAGGGATGAGCATCCTGGGAGTGAGGAGAGTGCAGATGTGTGTATATCAAGGCAAAAAAAAAAAGGCTACAACAGATGATTTATCATCTATTCTCATATCTGTTGATACATTTGTCTATGCTAGACAGTGAATTTATATGTTTTGAGCTATAGATGTGTATGGATAAGGATGTGTGTTAAATACACCAGCCCACATGGAGTATGGAGGAGGCGATCACATGGCATGGCTACGATGTAAGGGCGGAAGGTTTTATAGTGTTATCATGCTGGATAACTGTCTTAAACAGTGATTAATCCATTTGTTGTGTATGGTTACTGTGCAGAGATATTTGGTGTTTTTCAAGAAAACTTTTTTGTATGAAAGGACTATTCTTTGTGGATGAATATTTATGTGCCTATCATATATCAGTACTCACACCACAGCACTTGATCATTAACGTTATATATCTTATAACACCTCATAAAATGTTTGCATGTTTTATGAGGTGTTGTAAGATATATGCTATATGTCAGGTCTGTCAAAAACTGGAGAAGAATGAGGTTTAATATTCATGTATATAACAAATAGCTAAGTTAAGAGCAAGATCGATGCTTGAGAATTTGTCCACCTTTCGGAGTTTTCTTAACCTACCTTAGGTCCATCGTTACCAGCGGGGCCAGGAGCACCACGGGGTCCAGTTGGGCCAGCAACGCCGGGAGAACCGCGCTCACCAGGGAAACCTCTGTCACCCTAAAGGAGAACAGGGACACATCGGTCACAACCAATTATAGCTTAAGACCAGTGAACAGTGTTTACCATGGATGAGGAAAATGCCTTGTTTCTGAAATGCAGGAGATACTCACTCTTGGTCCAGATGGGCCAGAGGGTCCAGCCTCACCAGGAGCACCCTGAACAAAAGAAGGAGTGGGGAGAAGGTTGTCATGAAGACCATTGAAATCTTGAACTTTCAAAAGTACATGACTTAATGTGCTTAATATGTGTGTGCTGTAAGATCAAGTGGGTCTGAACACCCTCACAAGCAGAAACAAAGAGATACGAAACAAAGATTTGGACCTTCACAATTCCCTGGGATTCTTACCTGCTCACCAGGCTTGCCAGTCTCACCAGTAGAACCTTGGGGTCCAGGAAGACCCTATACAAGGAAGAAGGTTGGTTTTTCGGGTTAACGAGTGGAACAGCTCAGAAATATATCAACAAAAACAAAAGTCAGCCCTCAGGCTGTTAAGACTCTCAAAACCTACCTGGAATCCAGGAGGACCAGCAGGTCCCTGCTCTCCCTTCTCTCCAGCAGGTCCCTGAACAGAAAGAAGCAAACTAAATGGTGAGAAATCTTGCAATGGATAATGTGGACTTTTATTTTATATTTAGGCAACCCTATTAAGTATACATTTATGCAACTAAATACTGATTGCAATAGCAGTCATATTATAATGGTAACTGTATATCAGGCAGAGGAGATACATACAGCGGGGCCAGAAGGTCCAGGAGCACCAACATCACCATCTTTACCAGGAGCACCCTGTGAACAAAAAAATGATGCAAACCAATTATCAACTGTTTTTTAAGCTCTTTTTGAATTTTGGGTTTTGATAAAAAAACTTTTTATTTTTTTATATTTTATATTTTATATAGAATAGAGTTTGATCTGTATAGTTTTAAAATGTTTATTTATTAAATAAATTAAAGTACTTACAACGGAGCCACTAGCACCAGCGGGACCTCTCTCACCAGGCTTACCAGACTCACCCTGTTAAAATGAACAAAGTCCACATTTATACCACACACTCATATTTGAGTGATTTTTAATGATTTTTTTTTTTGCAACTACATAGTATCTTTTAGATTAATAATCCTATAAATGCACCTTCTGAAAAAGATACATTTTTGCATTTCAAAACAAAATAAGTGGGGCAGTTAACTTACACCGGCTCCCTTGGGTCCGGGGAATCCCATAACTCCAGGCTGTCCTCTGGATCCAGCGGGGCCAGGAGGTCCGGGGCGTCCATCTTGTCCTTGGGCACCCTAAAGATCATCAGAGAAAAGTGGAATACTGAGAAGACTGTCCTATCATGATTCTTGAACATGTTCAACTAAGTCATTCCTATCAGAAACCATTCATGAGTCAGAACTTACAGAAGGTCCAGCTTTGCCATCAGGGCCAGGGCTTCCAGGGCTACCAGTCACACCCTATGGAGGGAACGTATGACAAAGATTCAGTGAGTATGAAGACAAGCAACAGATCATATAGTGAGTGCTATATGTATGTTTAGATATGAGATAAGATATGTAGCAGAACTCACCTTGGATCCAGGTGCACCAGGAGCACCGGAGTTTCCAGACTCACCGGTGGCTCCCTGAGGTCCAACTGCGCCAGGGGCACCACGCTCACCGGGGGCTCCCTGTCATACAAGTAAGGAAGAGTCAGGAGAAATCTCCACAAGTCGTGATAGTGGGTGAGGTTTGTGATATGTTAGTTAATTGGAAGGTTTGACTCCCTCAATGTGAGAATAGAGGTAGATTTACTAACTCACCTTGCCACCAGCAGCTCCATCAGCACCAGGGAAACCACGAGCACCAGGGGCACCCTAATAGAAAAACAGACACACCAACCATGTCAGTAACTGTGGCGTCAATGCTCAAACTGGAGGGGTAAATCCCCCTGGGAATTTAACATACTTTAAATGCTTTAAAGGTTGTAGGAACTTTTTTTTGATTGTGATTATAGGAATAATTTTATCCTCCTGCTTAAATTGATGTGACGGAGGAAGTAACATACACGCTCTCCAGGGGGTCCACGGGGTCCAGCACCACCGGGCTCTCCGCGACCTCCTCTCTTTCCCTCCTCACCAGAAGGGCCAGCAAGTCCCTGAACTCCAGCTGGGCCCTGGAAAAGAAAGCAAGGTAGTTAGAAACACTTATTTGTTGAAATCATACAGAATTGTAAATTAAAGGCAAGATGTATGTATTGTGTATTTTGAAACTTACAGGCTCTCCCTTGGAACCAGGCTCTCCCTTAGGACCAGGGGCACCATGGTCACCCTGTTGACAGAAACACACACATTTTATTTAGGCTGTCAGGTGATCCTGGGTCTCTATAACCCTAAAGAACAATAAGTGCTGATACCAAGACTCAAACTGCACACAATCAATTGTTTACTCACATTGTTACCCTTGGGACCAGGAGCACCAACAGCTCCCTGAGCTCCAGCAGGACCACGAGCGCCGGGGAAACCGGGAGCACCAGCAATACCAGCAGCACCCTATGGAATGGAGAGTTGGGGTGTCAGAACACTTCACGTTCAGGATTCAAGTGCAATAAATGTGATCAATGACTATGAGACTTACAGGAGAACCCTTAGCACCAGGGGAACCATCAGATCCAGGGGAACCCTGTTGAAAGAGGAAAGAAATAAAATGTTGATAAAATTATGAAATTGCTCCTTGCCATGTGATTTTTTTTTATCAATGTATAAAAGAATGCCCACAGACAAGTCCAGTATCTACTCACAGCAGGTCCAGCGGGTCCAGCAGGTCCTGGGTTACCAGGCTCACCACGGGCTCCCTGGGGTCCCTCACTTCCACGTCCTCCCTGAGCACCAGTCTCTCCCTGTGAAGGGAAACAGCTATGTCTCAGAAATCTGCAACTTGCATATTGTAAGCGTCTTAATGAATCAAAATTAAATTATAAATCCTAAACCAAAAGGCCATCTTTTTGTATTGTATGTAAATTACATTGTGCAGAAGAGTTAATGGCCTATACAAGTGTAGTATGTTGTGTGTTGTTTTTGTCCAAGTTTAATCTTAAATAAAGAGTGTAAATAGAGTCAAAATAATTACTACACTAATCTTAAATTTTATATCCAGAGAGTAATTTCAAACAGTTTGACTGTGCAGTTGTCATAGCCCAGCTTCTGTTTTTTCTACTCTCTTCCACTTGGTTCCTCAAATATTTGTGTGTGTCTGACTTCATAATAGGTGAGAGTTACAGGATATTAAAATAGCTCCTTCACTGATGGCAAAAAGGGAAGGCCAACAGAGGTAAGCTGCGATTACAGGTCTACTGATGCCATCTGGTGGCTACAGTGTTCACCTGTCGTATACTCTATTAGGCCACATATTTAGTTTTACACCACACTGGCCAGTGGTTGATGTTGTGGAGTGGAGAGTGCAATTGATCTGTTACAAGTTTCCTGCAAACACTAACATCTGTTACAGTCCAAGTAGGGTGAAAGGGATTAATCCTTACACACTGTTAATGTACAAAGTTTTCCTACTAATGCGCAAGACCGAGGAGATATTGAGACAGCTAGTCAGGTGGTTAACACAGGAGGTCATGAGTTAAAATATTCTCATGTTCCTTCCAGTTTTCCCTGGCTGTAAGTGCAACCCTTACACACCATAACGTAATACAATACTGTTGTCATTTTCCTTAGAAGTGGGATAATACATCAGAGTGGTACTGCTGCACATAATCTAAAGGTGGGAAGCATAGCAAAGCCTAATAGACAGCCTATTGCTATGATCAAATTTATTGGATATGAAAAATGTATTGGGAGACTTACCTTAGCGCCGGCACCACCGGGGAATCCGGGGGGACCAGCAGGTCCAGTAGAGCCCTGAAAAAGGACATGATGTTAGCAGGCATCCACACAGAGCATCAAACCCTTAATATAACATTTGGTGAGGACAATACAATTTTACATGGGTGTTATATTAAGACAAAAATACTACTTACAGGGGGTCCAGCAGGGCCGGTGTTGCCATCATTACCACGAGCACCCTGCAGAGGAGGAGGAGATTATATCAAAGTGATATTTGGAGGAAATCTAACATGAAGATTAGGTTTGGACTCTAATGCTACACAAAGCTGCAATTAACTAAAATACAATATGAATCCAACAAAACAGTAAGGTCCTACACTGTTAGACATTAATAAATGAAATAATCATAAAACATGTACAAATTACACATTACAAAAGATAAAAATGTATAATGCTTGTAACTAAAAGCAACAGTGCCTCCTTACTTACACTGCATAAGTAAGGACTGAGCATTAATAGCAGCTGTAAACATTAACACGTGTCTGGATAGATAGTGCCATGGTCAAATTTAGCATCTATTTTTTACTAGCAGTCAAAGCTTTAAGAAGCCTATGGATTAAATAGGTCAGATTTTAGATACGAATAGCAGTGCTTACAGAAGGGCCAGGAGGTCCAGGGCGGCCTCTCTCACCAGGAAGACCACGAGCACCCTACAAAAGAAAAAAAAAATGTTAGAACATTTTACATACCCAGCTTTTTGTGGGCATGAGTCAAATGGTAGCTTGTGATCAGAGCTAATACTACTAGCACAAAAACTGAACCCTAACCCTAACAAATTGACAAAAACGTACCATAGCACCGGGGACACCGTTCTCACCATTGGCACCAGGCTCTCCCTGTGGACAAATGCAGATGCAGGAATGAGCTATAAAGACATTTGTATTGGAATGGTTGCAGCCTGGTCATTCAAACAAAAGTTTTACTTCAATTCATGATGAGATTTGGTACTTTGGTGAGCAGCAGTAAATCCTGCTATCCTACCTTGGGTCCAGCAGGTCCAGCATCTCCCTTAGCTCCATCCAGACCGCTGAAACCCTGTGCACAAGATCAATCAGGATTCTCAGGTCAGTCACCACTCATTAAAACATCACAGCAGTTGAAAAGGGTGATTTTGGTACTTAATGCTCCTCCAAACTCACTCTGTGTCCCTTGATTCCGGGGAGTCCAGGGGTTCCGGGGAATCCACGAGCTCCCTGCAGGAGGAGAACAAGAGATATGTCAATGACAAAAAGTTCAAAGACCACATCCAGATGAATCATAAATGAAAGCTAACCTGTAATAAAATATGATGGTTTTTCTGCAACTACAGAGCAAGTATAACCATCGCCTGACCTCAATGGGCATCACTCACCTGAGGGCCAGCAGGTCCACGCTCACCGGGGCGACCAGATTTGCCAGGCTCACCCTGTTGAAGACACACAGAGGAGATGTCAGTATGTGCTGATCAGTGTGTCAAAGTATCCCCAAACAACTACAGTATGCATCCTTCAGACAATTCATGAATTACAATCTGTAACACAGTATGATTTATGAGATTTATGATATAGATCAGAAGGATAATAACAACAACAGGGACACAAGAAGAATTATAATCACTAGGTCATATCTGTTAAGTGTAAGTAGCAAATAAATCTGTGTCTTTCCTTAGTTATACATGAACACAGGAGTGCCTCCTAAAGAGGGAGGGGCAATAATCAGTAAATCACTTACATCATCTCCGTTCTTTCCAGGGGGGCCAGCAGGACCACGAGGACCCATGGCACCCTAAAAAAACCCACAATAAATAACAGGATTAGCACTAAATCATTGTTGACTATTTGTAGGACATGTCTGTGAATATTCACAATGTCGTGAAGGGAAAGGAAGAGGGGTATTTATCACCGATAAAACATTGTGTGTACAGATGTGTGTCAGTGGGTCAGTGACTATAACAGGAAGTGGACCACAGAGTACAGGAAGTACCATTTTAAAATGAGCTATCAATAACTATAATACAAGTAAGTAGCATCTTATTGATGAAGTGGATTCATGCAGATTTCTGGGTTTCCATATTCATAGCGTCAACAGTGTTCTGCTTCACTAAAGCTAACATTTTCTTCATCACAGGTAAACCAAAATAAATTATTTATTTAGTAGATCATTTTGTATACTCACAGAAGCTCCGGGCTCACCGGGCTCTCCAGGGGGGCCAGTGAAACCCTGGGGACCCTGATGGACAACAACAACAACAGATTAACACAATATCTTCTTTAACGTTTATGTGTGACACTGTGTCATCTGTCTGATGCATGAAAAAGTGACTGGGTGGTGATAATTAGCTAGCTAGTGTATTGTCAAAATGAGAATCTGAACTGGCATGCAATTGATAAGGAACTACTTACACTGGAGCCAGGGGGTCCAGGAGCACCACGAGGACCCATAGGACCCTGTTGATCAAGATAAGAAAAAGGCCATTAGATTCTCTTTATTTGTCTGAGAGATGAACAACATCACACTGCAAGCCATTAGGATACATTGGGAAAGACAGAGGCCTTCATACCATTGGGCCAGGCTGAGGTGGGCCGCTGGATTTGGAGTGGTCAACATAGCTCATTTGAGGAGAGAAGTTCTGTAAGGGGAAGATAAAGAATTAGTCACTGAGCTTTGGAGAAACAACACTTATTGTGAGTATTGTTCTTGAGTTAATGTAGCACAAAATATCACGTGGGACACCTGAAAGTGCTTTGTTGCTTTCTACTATTGCAGTGAGACAATAATGTAAATTCATATTCACTCTCAATCACATGCTACAGTGATGGAGGAGGAAGAGTTTTTGACAGCAAAAACTTTTTCACTGTAGCACAGATCTCATGTTAAAATGGTATAAATAACAGAATAAACTGGTCAGATCAACTAGTTATTCAGCATTTTCCTCAGACCTAAACCTGAGGGCCAGGGAGCTGTCTGCACTCCCAGTGCTGAAATAATATGGAGGAGATTTCCTAGTTGGGTCTCTCTAGCACAAAGCGTTGCCTGCTGTTTCTTGGAGGGAAACAGATGTTTTAACCTGGACTACGATGGGTTTTTAAGCTGTTTCTTATTTCAAACAGAATCGATCTACAAGAAGTAATCCCAGACTTCCCACACGTTGTGACTTACTAGATACTTAGGAGATACTTACTCCGCCAAGGCCAGGGGGGCCAGGGGGTCCTGGTGGGCCGGGAAGGCCAGGCTGTCCGTCAAGTCCATCATTGCCTGGAGGACCAGGAAGACCCTGTAGAAAAGTCAGGCAGTCTGTTAGTAATATTCGTTAATAATTCATTTCAGGTTTTCATTTATGTCATTCCTTTTTAACTTTTTTTAATTATTCTAATTTCTATTACATAGTTATCATCTATACTGATAAATTTGAATAGCAAACACGAAACTGCAGATTCTGA
>NW_023339651.1:4622965-4649533 GCF_004916995.1 Morone saxatilis | reverse complement strand
AAAAAAACCCTTTGTGTTTCATTCTACTGTTATTTAATATTACTTGATTTTACAATCACTTTATAAACCAATTTGCATTATGTGACCTTTGAACTTTTGATGACCTGGTGACCTTGTGACCTAATTATCAAAGGTCATCAGCAACAATTATATCATCTGTCAGCTTTACAGGCATTTAGAATAATGTGTAGGGACTCAGTTAGCAAACATATAACACCACTGTGTACATTTTCACATTTTTAGTCAGCAATTGGTGAAATGTATAATAAAGACAAAACTATGCCTTTAAAAATACTGAAAAATCTCATGAAAATAAACATAATCAACCACGTGCAATGCAGCAAAGATGCATGAACTGTTGCTGAAACTGAATAAGTCCATATAATTCATTACTATGTTGTTGTTGGGACAAATACATCTGACAAAGTTGCTTAAATATTATCCATGTTCACAGTTATTTTGTCCTTGTGGCAAAAAAAAACACAGTTGTCATTTGCATTGAAGGACAGAAGTGTAAGTGTATTGAAACCTACCCTGTCTCCCTTGGGACCAGGGTCTCCCCTTGTTGGCTATGGACAGATGGGAAAGGAAGTTAGGCTATGCTGCAATGTTTCATCCAGACTGTAAAAACAAGTGCATCATCTACATTATTAGCAGGCGTGATTATAAACTAAACTGGGCCATGCCAGGATCCCCAAGTTTGAGTCTCAGACCCAAGTCACACATCATTTCAATATCAAACAAAGTTAAAGGGCAAAATACCTCAAGCTCATCTGGAACCTGGGGTCCTACAGAACCAATGGAGAAAAAGAAAATGTCAACACCTCTTGAACATTTATGAGAGACACATTCATAACTTTGGACAATCACACAATATTAGGTGTTCAAATCTAGCAATAAGCTATAAATCACAGCTATCTATATCAATTTCAAGGTGAGAGCCAGGGCTGATTAAAGCATGAAATACAGGATTTCATCAAATTACTGAATCAAAAGTATATTGATTTGATTCTAAATATTATCTCTAGTGAAATGTTGTTGTAAATGTTGTTTTAGGAGACGTGACGTGTGTAGGCCCTGTTGCACACCGCAGTGTCACTGCACAGGTAGGCATGTTGGGAAATTACACATTCATTGCCAGATGTCACTTCGCCAAAGAGCAGGTATAATCCATTGTTAAAAGAATGCTTATTAAAAACGAAATGAATAAAAGGTAAATCCAAAGCGATTCTTTTCTGAATAAAAATCCTCTGGAAAGCAGGCAGGCTTAGGGCCTCAAGTCCATGTGTGGCCACTGAGCCATTGATGGTCAGAGATGAGGTGAGAGGCACTAGGTGGCGCCAGAAAGCTAATTAACCACAGAATTGGTGAGGAAGATGAAGATGGAGTACCATCAGCGTCTGGGCAGATAGGGCAGCACTCTCCATCTGGGATGATGGGATCGGCACAGTCAGATGTGTCCTCACAGATCACCTCGTCGCACATGACGGTTCCACTGTCGCAGACGCAGATCTGGCAGGGCTCTGGTTTCCATACATCCTTATCGTTGTACAACTGTCCGTCTAATGTGCAGCTGCCGAATGTGCCTGAAAGGAGAAAACCGTGATGAGTTTGGTGAGATCAAATAAGATCAAACATCCAAAAAAGAGAGTGAACATCTTCTTAATAGTTTGTCTAATAAATGTCCAATATTAGGTTTGGGATCAGTAAACTGACTATATCACTGTGCATCGTATGGAAACCAGATGTTCCCAATAGGATCAGACACCAGACATGCAAAAACAGCATAATGATTAGTAAAATAATATTTTTGCAGTTTCCCAATGCAGACCTATATTTCTATTTCAAGTCTGAGTCTGTAAACATATCAGCTCTAGTCTTTTTTGGGAGTAAAGTTATTGCTAGATCCAACCCTCAGCCAGTGTCATTCTAGCTGGATTCATTAAAATGCAACAGAGTCACTGAAACAGACTTTTAATGAGTTAAACTTCTGGTATCTGGTGTTTGGTGACTTGTGAGCAGGAATAGAGCTCCTAATCAAGTATAACAGTGTGTATCAGTGCCTGTCTACAGAAGGTTTAACTAATTTGGGCCTGGCAGATGTTAGAATGCAGAAATGCGGGTGTTAACAGAACAAATGTGCAGAAGTCACAATATTTTTGATCAGATATAGAAACATTTTTATCCTAAAAAAAATATGGGTGGAAAATTGGGCCTAATCACATTTCAGGCTGCTGAATGTGTGGTTGGGCCATGGAGGTAGGAGGACCGAGGTTTGGAGGATGGATGCATAATCCCAGTATTGGCCACTGAGCGGCGCTGTTAACCCGCACAACGAGATCTTCCGCACCCTCTTCTGTACGGTGATTAATTGAAGTCTAGACTATTTTACTGTCGACGTCAGGCTTAAGCTATTTTTCCATTGTCCTTTTTTTTTTGAGCAAACAAAGCCCAGTTTTACACAAACTGGAACAAAATGTTGTTCGGTTCAGTGACATTCTTATGAAGCTGTTGTGCAAAAGTTTAACCTTATAACAACTAAAAATCATGTTTATCATGTTTGGTTTCCCAATAAACTGCTCACTTTTGATGCATTAATGTTAAAACTACTGAGAAAAATCCAATTGCTCTAATCTACAGACTTGGGATGCATTTTTTTTTTAACCTGGTGAAAACTACTTTCCAAACCAAATGTAATTAAGATTTTCTCAAAAAGATTTGCCATTTTCAAATTTCTTTTATGCTTGTGCTCTGCTTCAACTCCCATTGAACTCAATGTCCTGTCATTGCGCATCAGAGAGATACTGCAGCTGCTCCTCTCAGGTTTGCGCACAGTGAGCATGTATCTGCAAGTCACTGAGGGCAACAAACAATAAAGAAGAGTTCTATAAACTCCTATTTGCCTCCAGATCTCCAAAAGAAAATGAAAAAAATCATCAAAAAGCATCACTGTGTAACAACTTTCACATTCTCTGCCCAGTGGAGTCAGTTATCCCGCAGAGGACAATCAGTTCCAGCAAACTGCTCAGCATCCTTGCGGGCTTATCCACATCCTGAGGGTGCGACAGTCCCAAAACAACTCAAATCAATGTTTGAAAGTGATACTTACTATCATCCTCGCCTTGACCTCTGGCCAAAAGCACTGCTGCGCTGAGCAAGAGCGCTAACCGAATATCCACAAAGCTGAACATGTCTAAATATTAGACATGTAGATTCTTTGCGGCAAGGGGGAATCCTCTTTTTCTCCTCAGACACCACTCATACACGGTAGGGTCCGGTCTGTGTATAACTCCAATCCAGACCCTAGCAGAAACTCCCTACTGCCTAAACAAATGACTTAGCTTGGCTTTTATATGCCAAAACTTTTGGGGAGGTCCTGTTCGCACCAGATAACTTGTACATGTTCAAGTCAGAGTCCCTCCTTCATCAGAGAGAGGGGCCGTCTTTAGACATGTCAAACAAGTTCACGTTTCAGCTCAAACGTGGATGATGAGGACACTCGTCATTTACACGACGGCTCTCCGCGGCTCAGACGTGTTTGATCATCTTCTGCTTCTCCATGGACTTTTCTAATTGAGGCTTTTGTTGGGGTGTTTTGTCTCTTCGGCATCCAACATGAGACACTGTGTCGCTGAGCTGATTTTTGAATCGTCTGGGCACTGGATGATTTTATTAATAGAATATTTGCAGTTCATTAGGCCCAAAGTTATTAAGGAGATGCTGCGCAGCTGCGGACCGGTTTGATTTCAATTGTGCAGCAGGAAGTTATTTTGTTTAAATGCCTTTATTTTATGATAACTTGGGCTCAGTTGTTTCCTTAAAAAAGAAGGGAAGGGTGAGAATGATGTATCTCATGTAGTATCAGTTAAAGTGACGTGTGCGCAATTTACGCCAACCAGGTGGAGGTTATTTGAGGCTCCTTAGATGTTTGCTGACTACAATATTGTATCTCCAAGTACCTAAGAGCTTTTGTCACTTACAGACATTCCTAATATGGAATCCTGCTAATTGTATTATTTAGGTATTAAAACTCTTTCATTCTGGACCTAAACACCTGAGTACCAAGCACCTGCAAGCAACTGCAGTTTCACACCAGCACACTAGAATACATGCATCCAGTTATAGTTTCTATGTCTTTAAAGGAATTCATTTTTGAGGTCCCTGCTCACTATTAGACATCTAACCCTTCCCCTCACTCCTTCATACAAACAAAATGTATGCTAGCAGCAGTAGTGCTTCCATCTTTTTGCCATTAAAAGCTAACAGTATTAAAGAAACAAAATGAAGAGTTTTAAAGCGTGTACAACAACCCATGTTAAACAACCCATGTTAAATTCCAAATTTTCCCAAAGAGGCATCGCCATCACATGATGTTAGAGACAGGGAGGGAGGGAGAGAGAAGAAAATTTGGCAAATCCACAAAGCAGTCTGGTTACACTGTGGACACGTTGCAGCTTCTACAACTACAGTATGGCCCAATTTGACCTTTCCCTACGCTCTACTGTTGTCTTCCTTTTTTTGACATTCAACCCTGAGAGAACTTGTCCTGTTTTCTCTAATAGGAACAAATGAGGAATATGAGTATTTTACATTTAGCAGACATTTATCTCAAGCACAAAGGGATGTTAGATTGATGATCCAGTAGTGGAAATAATTCAAGTCACAACAAGGTAAATCTCCAGTGTGTAACATATATGAGGATCTACTGGAAGAAATGGAATATAATATTCATAGGTATGTTTTCATCAGTATGTAATCAAGTGAAAATAATAATTATAAGAATAGTTGTGTCTTTGTTACCTTAGAATGAGCCTTTTATATCTACAGGAAGAGCAGGTCCTCTTCAATGGAGTCCGCCATGTTTCTGTGCCCAGAACGGACAAACCAAATAGTGGCTCTAGACTGGGCCTTTGGTGTGACAGAGCTTGAAGCGGTAGTGATGCACGAGCATAAACATGATACAACCTTGATTGGTCATTCAGCAGAGAATTGTGGGATTTGAACAGATTCAAAACTGATACTGAACTACCCCTCTTACTCATAGACAGGTCTGTAACATATTTATGCCTACAGTTACAATTGCCTTTAATTGATAGTGACAGCTGAAGAGTGACAGGAAAGAGGGGAAAGAGAGTGGGGATAACGTGAAGCAAAGGGCCACAGGTCGGAGTCAAACCCATGGCCAACGCAGTAAGGACTCTCCCTTAGTGCATGTGGTGCCAGCTCTACCAGGCAAACCCCTGTAGCTATAACATTGTAGCTATTATGAAATCATTATAGCAATTAGTATAATTACGTTTTCCCAAATGATTAATGAAAAATTCCCAAAACATCATCACAAAGCTCAGCTAAAAACAAAATGATAGAGGGTACTAGCTATATACTAGCTTCATCCTAGTTACTAAATACTACTGTAAATTAGGATAATGATTGAAAAGCTGCAGAAAATACCCCAAAAGATCTCCACAAAGCTCAGTCTGACGTTTATTGAAGCATTATAATCAGTGAATTCTTTATCTTCTCTGCACGTCCATATGCAAACACGTTGCCTTGATTCAGCTTCAGGGAAAATGAATAGTTTCTGAGCAAACTAGTGTGGTCAGTGATTTTGTTTGCACTGAGCAGGTATTTCTTAGCATCTGTTCTCTGTCTAATGAAAGCTGGATGTCTGCGCCAGCTGCCAAACACACAGACAGCTGTCAATCTCCATTTCAATGTTACATTTTTTGTCTCCCTATTTTCTACAAGGGCTTCCGGTACACCTTATGGCATGCACTTGTGTAACATCCATTGCAGTCTGCAGAAGATTTACATCACCTGTAACCGATTCTGATATTGTAAATTGAAATAAAACTCTACAACAAAGTTGTCCTTTAAGTATGAATAAACTGTAATACAGATATGGTAGGAGACTTTTATCCAAGTGCAGCTTTTTTTTAGTATCTTCTATCCTTCCTTTCAAATAATTTCAGGCTTGTCTTGTGTTTTCATGTTAACCATTTCATGTATGTTCTGCTTTCTTTGTTAATAAAAAAAAAGCACTTTGACTTGAAACTGTTTTTCTGTTGCAGTGACACAGTGAAGGAGATATTTTTAAGCCAATTGTTTGCAGTACATGCATAACGCAACAGTGAAGTGATTTGAACTGCCACAAGTGCACAATGAGGAAAACTTCAAAATAAGACACACCCATCTGGGTGAGTTTTTTTTTTTTTTAGAAAAGCAGAATAAGAAGAGAATTGATAAAGTTACAGAAT
Organism: Morone saxatilis; assembly: GCF_004916995.1. NCBI lineage: Eukaryota > Metazoa > Chordata > Actinopteri > Moronidae > Morone > Morone saxatilis. The sequence goes on along the minus strand of NW_023339651.1, from coordinate 4,643,276 downwards.
ATCACAGGTTTCAGCGGTTTTTGAATGAAATGAAAATAGGGAAGTCCTGTTTTACAGAGTCCTGTTTTTGTCTGAGAGGAAACGTATGTGATAAGACCTGCGCCTGTGTGCTGTCTCTGTGATTTAAACTTAAGAAAACATTTTTCTCAGCACAGTAGTATGACTATTTGTATGACTTTCTTTTTCAATTTTGTGAATGTGTAAAATGCACTAGATGAATGGATGGAACTGTCTTTAAAGCAGTACTTTCTGAGTGACTTTCTACGAGTGAAATAAAGCTGCAGCTCACAGGACACTGTTAAAATAGAACTGGTAATTTTCTGGTGTTTGGAGCTGCTGCAATCTATAATATATTTTTTTGTGGCGAGTCTTTCAGAGTTCAGACTGGTGGTTTGGGTGAAATCCCTCAGAATGAGTTTTTGGAGTTTCAGCTGTATTCAAATATCCTACCATTGTAGCTTGGAGCTCCATGTATTCAAACTGCTGGACAAGATATTTAGCATATTTTAGCAAATAAACTTCAGCCAAGAGAATCAGAAACAATCCACAGCTCTCAGCTTTGCCAGCGAAGGTAATCTGAAATTCTCCCATGTCAGGCAGACAAGAGGGAGTACAAAATAATTGAATTGCAGCCACCAAGCTTTGCAGAATCTGGGGAGGAAATTCCAAGTTTGTCATTGGCAGCCTGTGGGAGAACACGAGCCTAAGATGTAACAGGTTGTGGGAAAAGGTGTCTTCACAGTCACTGCTCCAGATTTTTTCATGACTTTCTTCCTGTTAATGAGAATAAGGTGACTGTTTTCCACAATGAAACCTAACAGGTTCTCCCTGGGAGAAGCATTTATGAACGGAAGCTGTTGCTGTTTGATGGTGGAGGTATCATATGTTTGTTAAAAGTGCTGCAGACCCTCAGGAGGGGTCAACTCATACAGCTCTTATTTGAAACATGTCCCGTAGGAACTTTAATTGGATCACTTTACTTGAGGCAAACAGCAGTAAATCAGTTAACCTCACATTTTGGAGATGGCATCTTTGCATATGTAGCTTTACATGTAAAATTAAGACCAGGCAGAGATTGCATATTAACTAAAAAGGCCATAACTGTGCATTCCCCAGCAAGCCTCTGAGCTGTAGCCAGCAACACGTAGCATCTGCCTGGCCTTGTCCACGTGTTTCTACTTGTAAGTCTCTGAGCCTTTGCAACTCCAAACTCTAACAAAGCCAAACCCTCTCTGTCTCCCTCTCTCACTTGTTTCTATCACTTATTGCCTGGAGACACACTTTCTTCCACCTTTAAGGTGCTGAGGGGCATTTATTTGTTTTGTTTTTTTGCTTTTTTAAAACTATAATGTCTCCCTTGACTCACTGTCTCACTAGCATTTCGCGATAAGGCCACTATTACTTGCTGTTAAACCTTTGTTCCAGGCCATTATAACGTTTTTAAATTATTTTCAATTATGGGTTTTTGCAGACATTTCATGCTTTGTTTGCATGGAAACCCATTGTTGGCATACTTGCTTCAGACAAATTACAGGGTATGATGAGGAAAATTGTACAGTATTGCAAATAAAATCAGTCACTGTACAGTATATCTTTAAATTCTAAATGGCTGTTATCAAGTGTACTACCAAACTATAATACTGTTTATCTTAACTGTTTTCAAAAATTACATGTGCATTTAGTTAATAATCAAAAATGAAAATGTTTTGTCTCTTTCATTTTTATGCAGAATAACCACCTGATACATTCCCCTATATACTTTTTTGTATAATACAACACACAAGGGACAAATAAGCTAAGATTAACTTTGAAAGCTAACCTATGTGCACAGAGATCATAGGTACAGTTTGATGTTGTCAAGATGTAGCCCTATCCAAAAACAACTGAGTTAATGCAAAATGTTAATTTCAGTGCAACTTATAGTCAGTATTTGATCGTAGGTGTCAATAGTTAGATACCTAAATTATCAGTAATACCAATATCAGTTTATGGGCACGATACTTTTCTTTGAGCATGCACTTTTTGCTTATCTTCTCTGAGAATTTACACAATAAATTGCCTTGTGTTTTCACATGAATGTCATTAAGTAATTATAGGAGAAGATTAAAAATAACAGATTGATGAAGTGTTTAGTGATTGAGATTCATAATACACTCATAAATCATGACATGCACCTTCTCTAAAAGATGCCTTTTTTTGACATTTTATTCCTTTTTTAGATAGCACCACCCTCTATCTGTTGTAGATGTCAGATGGAGGGTGGGATCATAAGCTGTATTCACACATGAACTGCTACAATGCACTTTTCATTACATTACCCAGACCCAGTATGTACCAACACAAATGTCCAAATCAGCTGGACTGGACATTAAACAGACTTTACCCTGCCAGCTCCCTAGGACAAAGTCTTTGTAATGTCCCATGTGTGAATAGAGCAGGTCACTGTCCAGAGAATTAACAGCGAGTCAGTAGACTTGTTGATGACGTTTCAAGGAGTGTATCTGCCTCGTAGCCTTTTCTTCTTGCCTGTATATTGCTTTTCACTCTTATGTTGACGTTGCGGATACATCCAAATACATTCATCATTACTTCCTTCTTTTGCACAATCTACCCAGGCACCACAACTCGCCCAAACCAAACGGAAAATTTACAATAGAAGAGCGTCTGACAGACAATCTTCTGTTGTGTGCTACATGTGTGAAAGGGCAACTCCGGACAATGTCCAGGCCTGATTCTCAGGATATCAGACTGGAGTTCATATGAGAGAACAGCTATGTATGACCTATTACCTTCAAATGAAACTCTTTGCTGGTGTTAAAACATAGATCATCACATAAACCACTGTCCACGATGGTGTCCTGGTAGCCCAGACGCAAGGTCTGGTCTCAAGGTCTGGTCTCTAATTGCATGCCATACCCTTCTTCCTCTTTAACCATTTACTTCTTTTAAAAAAAGTCAGTATCCAGAGTTATGACTTAAAAACCACAGCAGCTCATTTAATAAAACCTGATATGAGTCAACTCCTTTGTAAATTTAGGGTCTCCAGCAGAGATCCTCATTCACACTCAGAGCAGCTTGTGTCTGCCGTGTACGTGTACAGACGAGCAAATAACTAGTGTGACTACACCAGTCGTCTCCGTGAAAATAAACCTTCCATCTCTGGCCCAGACTCTGCAAGTTCATTCAAAGCTGTAGCATCAGTTGAGAGAAAAAAAGAAAAAGAGAGAGGCTTCCACGCGGCATTATGGGTAAATGCTCAATTACAGGGTGAATGCTTCAGCCCACTTCTGACTGTTACTTCAAGTGGAGCCCAATGTGAACTGCAATCATCTCATAAAGGCCCAACTTTTGTCTCTTTAGTCTCCAGGCTGGGGTTAGTGTTTGCTGGCTGAGCATCACTCTCACCACTACAGTAGTCATTTACATTCAGGACAGTCATTTTCTGCTTTCAACTAGCAGGCAGTGGACGGTTGGAATTTATGCTACTGTATAGATGTATATATCTCACGTTAGTATAGCCCAATATTGAGTTCATCCTTGACCTTAGAAAGTAGTTTGACAAAATAATCTTAACCCAACGTCCACTTACTAGCTTTTTCTGTATTGTTCAACCAGTTACTAACTTTTTCAAAGCTAGCAAATAGTTGCGTTTAGATTATTTTGTCACATATTATGCCTATAACCTTTGTTTAACACTAGCAGAATTATTATTTCACACTTGATATGACGCATGCATGTAATCATCACTAATCAGATTATGTAAAAAGTACCAAAGTAAATGTTGTGTATTAAGGGCAAATGCCAAATTATTTAAATCATTCACTGTTTTTGAAACTAGAGCTCAGTTTCCTTGCAAATCCAGCCTCTCATGAGCTCCACCCATTGTGACACGTCACCTCCCATTTGGGGCGTGAGAGAAAATGGTGGGGAACCCAAAGCTAAAAACCCATATCCACCATCATGGTACCACGTCCTTCATTGGCCTATCCAAAGACAGCTTAATGTTAAATGACCATCTTTTCATTAAAAGGACATTTTACTGGTTTCCTCTTTATACCCATGTGAAGGTTTTTCAGGATTTGATGTGGGATGTGCTACACAAGAGATCTGTTGGCTTTGTGTCTCTCACAGAACACACATTTTAGCAAAGGCCTTTTCCCCTATTTCTTGGTCTGGTTTTCTTCTTGTGTCTGCATCTGGATTTCTCTACTGTCCCAGCCCCCATCCAAACTCCAAGCTCTCCATCCCTCCCTCTTTTTCTCCCTGCCTGCTCTCCTTTCTCCCACAAGCGCAGACATCCAGTCAGACACAGAGAGTGGATGGAAAATATGACTGGATCCTTCCCTGACTTCAGATAATGTGCAAGACTACTGGCAAGCGTGGCACCACTAAAAACAGGGAAAGGCAGGGAGAGAGAGACAGAGAGCATACCGGACAAAGAAAAGTTTATCTCAAGGGCTGCTTAGTACATCATAAAGCAAAGAGAGCAGAGAGTTAGTTTAAGTTCAAAAGCACATGCTCAATTAATAAGACTTTAAAAAAAATATTGTGCTGTTCTGCAGAAACAACTTGTTAACTGTACAACATCTTAACAGCTGTACTTTTTTCTTTTTTTTCCTTTTCTTTTTTTTTTTGAGGGGGGGTGTAGTCCAAAGATGATGTGCACAACCTCCAGAAGAAATTACATGTCTTTAGACATTAAAGAAAGTGTCTCCTCATCTGACGACGTTGATGGTGATGATCTACATGTTAGGACAACGTCAGAGGCCAAAAGACAAAACCCACAGTGCATGTGGGTGTCGTATTTCACTGCCACAAGAGCTCAAAATGTGGGAGAGCCTGTTACAAAGCAGAGAGAGGGGAGCACAATGATGTTGGGATGGAATATTCTATTCTGGATGGGAGACACACAAAAAAAGGAAAAAGTGACACAAGTTTTCTTCCGTGTTTGCGTCTCCAAATGAGATACATATGTCAGGAACTATTTTGAATCATCAACTCCAAATTGCCTTTAAAACTTTATATCTATCTATAATCTTTCACTGATGCATTTACTGATGCCTTTTGAAGGGAAATGCAAGCAAAGTGATGATTTGGTGTTCACAGTTGTAGTTTTCTTCCCATTTCTCCCTGGATGTAATTTCCAGTTGACCTGCAGTCTCTTCAGGGTGGTTTGACGCCAGTCTTTCCAAACATCTGGGAAAGTTAGTCAGTGCTTTCACTACACTGCCTTGTCCTTCCCTAGTTTTCTCTTTTGCTCATTTGCATTATCTGAACAGCACATCACTATGCCCAATAAATATTTAAGTTGTTTAGACCCTTAATAAAGAACTCTAATCTAAGTTTTTTGTCATTCTTACAATACTACCTATCTTTTGCAAATCTCTTAGTCATGCTAAGTACTTTAATTTCTCCTCTGTACCATCATCCACCAGTAAACTTTTGCCCTATAAATAGTGTCAAAGAACCATGATTTGAGGCTAAAGTCTGACTCTGTCACAAAGTGAGTTTGCGAGGAATGATTGGGGGGGAAATGAGCTCAGAGATCCCGTCTGGAAATGTCGTTACTCCGGCTGCCTGCCGCCCCCTCTGCAAGCACTCATAAATACTGCAGCCTACAGAGATGTTCACATGTGAGGGAAAATGGGGGAAAAGTAGGTGCAGCTGAATATAAGAGAGTAAAACAGAGAGAGAAAGACAAAGAGAAGCAAGGTCAGAAATACGAGTACAACAGAGTAGAAGGAGGTACTAAGTTCCCAAATGGATGAAAAGGTGGTAAAAAAAAGAAGTGGGATTTTTAGGATCCATATTGAAGCTCCATTAATTCTTGAGCACCAATATATAGAGAAAAAGAAGGAGAATAGACAGCAGGTAACCTCAAATTAAGGGAGACTGGAGATGGAAATAAGGAAGCCTATAACTAAGTAGGGAAAAAATTCCCATCTGTCGGATGACTCATACTCTCCCCTCAGCCACAGAGGCGAAAACGTCCTACTTTTTATACTGCTAAAACATTTTTTAAGCACAGGAATTTCTTAATACCTACAAATATTTGAGTACATTCTTGCTCTTTACATTTTATACGTCTACGTTGTTGCTATAGCCCCAATGTGTTCCTTACTTGAGATGATTTGTGTTTATCTATATTTCTGAATATAGTTGATGAATATTCATAAAACCTGACTGTATGATAAGTCAATGACTCGCCTGTACTATCTGTCCCAGGTTTTTTACCACTGAGACAATAAAGTACAAGCTGTTATGTTATCACAGCCTTGGCAGTCTACATCTTGTAGGATTTTCCCTCTCAATATCTTTCTCCAATACAAACTAGCAGAAGTTACAGACATTAGTCTCACTGGCTGCAATGCTGTCCAACCTCTGGATAGTTCTTCTTTTGGTTGACGGCAGAGAAAGAAAGGTAAACTTACCTCAGTCCGGGAAATCTGTGAATGTCATTAGCAACACACATGAAAAATAATGTTAAAAAAAAGACTTTTGTAAGCTGTAAGTGATTTTTAACTTGACGCACAAGTTTATATTGTATAGGCCTATGTATGTTAAAGTGTCAATAACATAAAATTCTATTATATGGCATTTAATTCTATATTTTTTAATTGTTTTTATGTCATAAACTATACATACATACAAGTATATTTAAAATGTAAATACTGTTTTATATTGCGGCATTTAGGGTAACTTAGGTATTACTTTCCATTATTATTTGTATGTCATTCCTTTGATTTTGACTTGTAACTATATAGCCTCGCTCAGGACAAACACAGGACGCAGGAAGAAGCTGCTAGCTTAGCTTTATCATCAACTACTAGCGTACTTATTTACAAGTTGTATCTTACGTATATAACATATGTAGATTATAGAAAACGTGACAAGATGGTTTACTAGCTACCTATCCTGTTAACTAACCGCTAATGTTAGTGCACTACTTAACAAGATACAACATTGTTAGCTAGCTGTGTTGTAAACTGTAAACACACGATGCTTTCAGTGTCAACATGTTAAGTTAAATAAGACCGTTTTGGAGCAGTTGGATATGTGTTTTTCTTCTTTTATGCTGGCCTTAATGTTTCTACCTGCTATCGGTCTTTAAGCTAATATTTTAGTCTAGTTTTAGCCACAGTCTCTTTACTTTTACTTTACTAAATATGCAGATGACGTTCACTTGATCTTTTCATCTATCTCTAGGCCCAACAACTCTCCAGGTGATCAATATTAACCCCAAGTATTCAGGCAGCAGATCTTCATTAGGACACACCTTCATACATGGCTTTCTAATTTCTTTCTAAGTAATATTGCATTGACCCTCTCTTATCCAATTTTGATTCTAAAGAAATACTCGGACATTTGGATACTTATTTGCTGCTCATCTGGTCATTTAGGAAAGTAAAAGTACAGAAACATCTGTTTCATGTCTGTGTATTTAGTAACATGTGCAATGCCTTAACTTTCTCCATATTTGAGTTTTTTTGGTCTGTCACACCTTAACATGTGTTGTGACAGTGAGTGCAATGATCTCAAAATAAAAAAAAGTTTTCTTATGTTTCACCTTTTTCTTGGCGGCATCTCACTCTTGTCCTGTCTGGTGGACAGCACAGTCTACTGGAAATAATATTCATCTGTGCACCATATGTGATGATAACAAAGGTTTGATCATATGGAGGAAATGGAAATCTGTGAGTCTCTGCAAATCGCAACCAGTTTCATACACACTGGAAAATGTTGACTTTAGCTTTTAGTTCAACTAAATAACTAAAGACTTTCTCTCAGTGTTTACCAAACCCTTCATGTCTTTAAGCCGTGACTCTAATGGAACAGGTGTCTCATCCTTTCACAGGGCTGTGAATCAGTGTTACCGTATGATGACTTTTTGCACGGCGAAGGGCAAAATGCCTCTCTTTACATTCTGCCAGTGTTGTTTTCTCAAGGCCCCCGGGTCCCAGTGCTTGACATTACATCAGCGCATGGCAGTGCAGGATAAAAAGATGGACTTGTGGGAGTCCCTCCAGGACCAAGCAGGAAACCACAGAAATGGTGTGCTGAAGTAAACGACACTCTCTGTGTTTGTTTGCTTTTATTTGTGTGAGAAAAACTGTGTATTTCAGGTTGAGGTCTTGGGGAAGCGATCCATTACTGAAGACTTTAATATAAGTTAAAGTCCTATCAGTTCTTATCTGTTGGTTCTCGGCCTGTTGGTATTGTGGTGTTGAGGTATTGATATAGTGACATTTTCTCTGCTTCACACCTTGCCAGAATCAGATTTTTGCCGATAGCACATATTTAGATGCCATAATATGCAACAGGCTGACATTTTCCTTTCTGGCTTGATGTAATCATGTGATATGATTTAGATAGTTTATGTGAAATAAGACTGACTGAATTAAGATGTCTCGAAAGCAAAGGTGGAAGTAAAGCAAGCAAGTTTAATTTTATAGCACCATTCAACAAGTATTTCATAGTCAAGTTAATTTTATTTATAGAGCCCCAATATTTCAAAGATTTGCTTCAAGGGGCTTTACAATCTGTACAGCATACATCCATCCATCCTATCCTATCCTTAGACCCTTGGTTTGGATGAGGAAAAACTCCCTTTAATGGGGTAAAATGGCATAAAACTCAGGGATGGACAGACATGCAATACTGTAGATGTTGTTTGTACAGAATAATATGATGTGGACAATCAGGGTGAATTCAGGGTGAAAGAATATGATCCAGGAGGACGTAAAGCAGCTTCCAGGCCACACAACATTTATTTTTATTTTTTTCCTGATAGATTAGAAAATGCTCTATTAGCAACAATGTATTTTGTCATTTAATTTTGAGGACCTCCAGCTTACATTTTACTGTGATATTATAATCTTTACATGATGCAATTTTAAAATAATGATCATTAATGATTATCAAAGCATCAAGCCTCCTCTGCTGTTCTGAACTTTATCTATTTTTCCCTCCAGCATGTATTCTGAGAGCAGTGCAACAAAATGTAATCCAATAGCATTATATAGCTGAATTGTTACACTTATTTTTTTAAATTATGCTTATTCACATGGTCGTGAGCCATGCATGTAAAAAGAAATTTGTAGTGATATTAATATGATCAAATTTCTTTTTTACAAAACTGAAAGTAGCAACAAATTACAGTATGTGGTATAGTTGAAGCACCCATCGGTCCCTGAAGAAGTTTTTGTTATATTAATCTACTCTGAGGGGAGCTAATCCCATATATATTGAAGTCACTGCATACTGACACATATAAGAAAGGCATCTGCAGGTTTTTCAGACTCCAGGTGGAAAAATAGTACAATTCCTCAAAAACATCCAAAGATTGGTCAAAGTCTTCTGAACAAAATTACATTGTTCTGCCCTTTTTACCATGCTGACTGAAAAAATATGGATTTTTGGACTGTAGTTAGGTTTCCTAAATACAGCACCCATTTCATTGTCTTAATTAATCATTCCTCTATGATGCTTTTGGGAAACTCTGTTTTGGAAACACCAGTGGGCAATGTCACTTCTGAGCATGTGCAGTGCTCCATTAGATCGAGCTTGTAGTCCAGCCCGAAGTTCGCTGAGCGCCTCAGAATGGTTGAGAAGAAAAAAGTGACCTCAATACAGAAGAATGCAGTGTGGTCGGTTCTCCCTCCCCTAACATCCAGCATGGGCAAAAATGACTTCTCTTAACCCACTGTTTAGCAGAGGGAGTGTATACTCCATTTAAATGGCCACAGCCGCCGTCTTCTCCTCCTTATTCTTCTTCCACCCTTATTTCCACCTCCTCTTTTCATGGGGAGGATGTGAGTAAAGTTGCCACGTTAAATGCTTTCTCTCATCCCTTTTCTACAATTGTTCTCACTTTGCAAAGGGATGTTTGAGAAAAGTTGTTGCTGGAAGACATTTTTGTCTTCAGCATGCACAAAAAAAAAGTCATTATAGTTCAAAGCAATCTATGTGAAAAGCTGTGTCCACAGTGTTTTACATTTTGCTCAGATACAGCACAGCAGTGTTTTGTTTCAGCCAAGGCTTTGAGAATGCCATGTTTTTCAGTCCATTAATCATAACCTGATAAAACATGCAGATAACAGTTTTTACTCGTTTTTCCATGCCTTGCCTTCCTTTCTTGATAGATTGTGTGAAACTGCTTGCAATAGTGGGAGTCTTGCTCACCTATCTTGTTGCAGAATAAGTCTGTGTGTAATACAGCAGAGGAAGACTAGTAGACTTCTTGACACACTGAAAGGAGAGAGCAAGCCGAGTCAAAGTTTATGTGTAAATACTTATTTTATCCATGGTGCAGGTGAGTAAATGTTTAAAATATGATTGTATGTAATTGACCATTTGCATGATTAATGGTGCACAGATTATATTTAGGTAATTTTAGATCAACTCAACTTAACACAGTCAATCTTCAAGTCAGTTTATCAGCTGTTTCTTGAGACCTAATTGTTCTACAAGACATTTGGCTTTTTACTGACTGTTATTGTGGCATGAGTGTCTCTGTATGCATTGTTTGCCATGTTGAGATTCTACCATGGAGGCCTCAGGAGAAGAGATTTCATGCATGATAAGGTATCCTGGTGCCAGCCACATGTTCAGAATCTGCCGCTGCCACTGCTGCTGCTGAAGGAGGAGTTAAAATTTATGCTTGCCTCTTGTGTCACCCTGAAAATGCAGGGCTAACAGCTTTCAGATGTGGGAGGAAGTATGGAGGATGGTGGTGGTGGGGTTGGGGGGGTTTGTGTTTAGATTGTGCTGTGCAAATTACACAAATGATCTGTCCTAATAAAGGTATTTTGAATTTTAGTCATTTATAGTATGTGAAGCATTGGAAGTAGATGCAGGGCAAGAGTGCCATTACTAATTACATAGAAGGATGTTCACTGCCACTTTTATGAGAAGTTAAAATTAACTTTCTTTTTGTAACACTTGGATGTGGCATGTTGGAACATTGGGGCTTTCTAGATAGAATATGTCACGTCATATATACTGTAAAGAAACTGAAACACCTATGTGATGTAATGCAATACAATAATACAAAAATATAAAAATAAATACTTTTATAATACTTTTATAATTAAAATATTTTTTTCTACTTTGATTTTGTAATTTTCTCCTACATTATATTGAAAGTTATTTCTATGTATCTTGTTGCCCACCCCTTTTACATACGTGGAGGATTACAAATGTGTTTTTTGACCCTATGTTTTATTTACAAATAGCAAAATCAAGCTTAAACAAGCATGACTTTAGACAAGAGAGAGATTAGTGAAACATCTAAACTTTGGTGGCACTGGAGGAAAAATCAGGGCATCAATCAGGTCAAATTCATCCTCTGGGGACTTTAAATGTCTGCACAAAATGTCATGAAGATCTATCTCATAGTTGTTGAGATATGTTCAGGCTGGACCAAAGTGGTGGCCTGGTCGACCAAGAGTGGGCAGTTGTGAAATATGATGCATGTTATTGATTTGGCATTTGGTAGCATTTTATTTAGATTTAAAGGCTGAAATACATGGTGTAGCTGAGTGTTATACCCAGGTGCTACCTTGTGAATTATGTTATGTTAGCTTTTTTCATATCAGGCTACTGCAGGTACTAATTATGTTCTGTTTCTGTTTCAAAAGCAGTCAAAAAATAAGTTACGGACTTTCCCCTGGGTGCTAATAAAATGTAAAGTTATAATCTTGCGCCGACAGCTCACATAATGCTTCCTTCCATTATTCATCTTTAGTGACAGTAAGGGCTCAGGCCACACCCACTGAATGCCTGTGCTGTCATTAAAACCAAGAACTGTAATTGTTTTTGCTCCGTTCTTTGCACCTGCACACGCAGTTATGTTGCGTGGACACCTGGATAGTTCCGAAACCAGGTGAGCTTGCTGATCTGCACAGAAATTCTCCCATTTTTACTGGCTGTGTGGCAACTGGAATTTTAACAGAGGCTGCGTTGCCCCCTGAAATTCTGCATTTAACTGCATCTGTTAAAATGCCACATAAAGACAAAACAGTCACTCCTTGGCACCCTGGTGTCTTGACATAGTCTGCCTCTCAAGTCATAAAATATTATATCATACTTCACAACACTTGGTGGGGTGATCAATTTAGTCCAGATTTGCTGCATAAGAACTACAGTTTCCATATTCTCTTAGATTCAACACCACAATGACTTGAAAAAAACTGCCATAAAACCCATTGTCCTCTGATGAGTAAGTCATAGATGAGTGCAGAGGGCAATGAGTGAATATATCACAGTGACCGAGTCTCAGGCTTTTTGCATTGGACTAAGACTTGAGCTCAATAAACTCTCATCCTAAAATAAATGCTAAATTAGAGGGTTATAGAATGGAGAGAAAAAAAGGCCACTGGGCTTGGTTCTTGGCCCCACGCACTCAGCCGTTGTGGAGTTTTCTTTCCTGTCTCCTATTATTCCTGGTCTTCTGCCTGGATGAGTCAAGGCAGGGAGAGAGCTGAAGAGATGGACGAAAAGAGAAGAGGAAAAAGAGAGAGGGTGGATGGGGGAGGTAGAGACAGAGGTAGACAGAGACGATGGCAGAGTAAGGTGGAGGGAAAGGGACAGACTGGCTGTGCTGCCTCTGTCTGTCTGATCTGACCAGTGTTTAAACAAGGATTTGAATGACAGAGTAAATGTAGAAAATTTGGGAGGTGTTCAAGTGCAGCCATTTTGTGAGAGCTGTTTCAATCCACAGTAACATTTAGAGTTTAGTATAAAAGCTCAGCTCCCTGGATAGCAAATTCTCATGCATGTCAAGTGACAAATCCCTGATATCTGAAATAGGAAGCAAACTTACAGCCCCAGCAACAAATTTAAATAATTTCAAAAGAATTGCTGCAATCATGGATGCAACAGCTGGAGGGTTCAAAATTATTATTGGTGTATAAACTGTATGACAAAAGAGAAAGGGTTTGAAGACAATTATGAAACATAAATCAATGGTTTTAAATAACTCCTAACATAAGCTGTGTGAATTTATTGTCCCGCTAGTGACCGAGCTACAGAAGCTTCCTAATGGACATTTAGCTTTTATCCGCCTCTACTTTTTATTGGAGGGTAGTAAATGTCCAGTACAGAGAAAATAAAAAGAAGATCAGAGAGCTATCATGACAGTGCTAGCATTTTCCCGGCTGGCCTGCTAATTAGTGCTTAGTTTGTCAACTACAGCACTCCACCAACTCGCCCTGCGAGTAGTCCCTATGTCACCAAGCTATTGACTGAGGGAAGCATATCCACAAAATCCTCAATGATCCCAGTTGAGGGGAGATGCTTAAAGGAACATCATAGAAAAATCCAAGTTGGAAACTATGAGTCCTTAACTAAAAGCTGTGATCTTGATTATTCACAGAGACTGGAAGCCAATTGACAGGTTGGAAATATGGCAAAAATACAGCGCAGCAGGCTTCTAGTTCCTCTATCTAGTTCCATCTCAGATTAGATTATGTTCTAACACAGGTAAAAAACTTCTTCCAAACACAGCACTCCCTTTTTTCCTCTACACTGTCCTCTGCCTAATTTCTTTTCCAGTCACATCCTTGTAGTGTGTTTAATAGCTGAGCCCTGAGTGTGTCCAAGAGTGACAAAACCAGATGTTTTTGGATGCTAGTGCTGCAACCTGAGCGAACATCGTCTCTGCAGCGGCCAGCTGAGTGATCGATATTCACTAAAATAAGTGTCTCCCTGGAAATCTTCCCCACTGAAGACTGATGTGTAATATTCAGCGTGTGCTGTGCTGTGCTGTCACAAAAATATATTTCTGTCTGTGTCTTTTGAACATGTCACAGCTGTTATCTTTTATCATAAAAATTTATATACGTATTTGGGAACCTGTGCCATCGTAACGCTACATCAAAGACCAGCTTCTGTTTGTATGAAGGAAATAAAACGTGTTCATTGGAGTAAGTTGAGATTCATATGCAAGGGCCCTCACAGTATCAAGTCGTGTAAAAGGGGCTATTTTGCTGTACTCATTATTTACTAACTGAGAAGATCAAGGGCTCTTAATTTGAGGTGTTTCAGCACCCCTGGGTGTTTTACAATGGCTCTAGGTGCTTCTGTTGCTTAATTGGGAGCCAGAAACCAGTTTGAGGCCCTTGCAAAATATACAGTAGGGGGCTGGGGGTCTCAAAAGCCCATTGAGGGATAAATAGGACTACGTGATGTTTTATGGCAGTGGAAAATTAATATGGAAAAGTGTGACCTCTTCATCGTCATTGTTGTACAACTATTCCTGTTCTGTACACCGCTTTTGATTTAAAGGTGCCATATTCCCTGCAACAAAATGGATGAGATAAGATGGATGAGCTATATGGTGAGAGGAGAAGATTTCTGGAAGTGTGACAAACTTGACAGACCCCTGTTGCTTTATCAAAAAAGCTCTTGTTTAGAACACGAGCTCATATTGTCTGTGCAACTCAATTTTAATGCATGTACATAATTTGCAAGGTGTGTAGTTTTGTAATGCCACAGGCAACATCAAGGCCTCTTCAAGACAGTTGGTTTTTAAAACTTCTCCGTAGCAAGCAGCTGCCAACTACACCTAGAAATGATGCTACAATAGTGCTGAGACTAAAAAACAAAACAAAACAATGAGCTGAAAGATGCTAAACTGCTCTGTAGAGCTAGCGAGAATGACATGTGAGTCATGTAAATTCTTTGTGGGTTTGTAAGTATTAGAAAGACTTCTTTCACATTATATCAAATGTATTTTCTCCATTGTTTATAAAAAGAATATGGATTATAGCAGCTTTAAACAAAGAATAGGACAATATCACCACGTATGTTACTTATCCACATGGATAGAAACTAATATATTACATTTATTTCAAGAGTGAAATAACATATATGTTTTAGTAATGGACATGTTTTTACTTCTGATATTTAATAGACCAAATCAATAACTGAGACAATAATTAGCAGATTAAACAATGATGAAAATAATTGTCATTTGCAGCCCTAATTGAATTAAACTGACATCCACTTTTAAGCTTTTTGGCACAGGAAACTGACTGAGTGAATGTAAACTGAATTAATGCATTAAATCTAACCTGCATAATGTTTACGGTCTTTACTACTTGAGCTAAAGTGCTGATTGTTGCCACTGGGTTTTCGCTGGTTATTCAGCAGATTAAGCTAAGCCAGGATCAGGCTCCCCAGTGACAGGGCTCCATAAAGCAGCCTCCTACCCCTCAGCTAATGGGTAGGTTTTACGCAGCTTCAAACAGGAGGAGATGTTGTGTTCTCTGTCAAACCATGGATGTGTAAACCCTGACCCCCTGCCTGTAAGAAATTTCTTGCTGTTCCATATGTGCAACACAGAGAGCTGACGATTAAACTTTATGAGATGCTGACGTGACTGCATCCTTACAACCTGGTATACTTATTTACACTATAGGACCATCTCTGACAGTGTGAAGTAAAAAAAGAAAGTAATTGAAGATCTTCACGACCAAATTTAAGCATGTAAAGTTTAGACGCCTTCTGTCGGTGATCAGGAGAAACACAATTTATGTGACGTTGGCAGCTACTCACTTTTGGGGGAGGGGTGCCCTGATTCAACTGGACAACACCTTAAAGGCCAGATGCACTCTACAAGAATTTAACCGGCCCACATGAAGCTGCACAATCTGGGTTAAGAGTCCACGTCACACATAAGATGGAGAAGCCTGGTATCAAAGTTTTGACTTTAACAGCGAGTTTGGAAGTGATTTCTTCTAATAAATCTGACTGATTAAATTTTGCAATCTTTATGCAAATATTGGGTTGATTCTAAAGCAAATTTCAGTTGTGGAATGATTTTTTCAACATTTCATGGCAAGTTTTCTCAATGTTATAGAGATAGTTGTCTGCAGACATTGTTGTATATTGTAACACAGTCTCTGTGTTTCAGCTAGGACACAGACTTCATGACTCTGTGTCTCTTCAGAGGAAATACCATGGAAGACATAGAGAAAAGACGAGAACAGACATTCTGAGCCAAACGGGTTGGGGATGGGAAGAAGAAACAGCAGCTTTAGAGGTCTCCACGTCACATGTTTAACTACAATAAGCCCTGGTAGAGGGTTTGGGGTGAGTTGGGACTGGGCGGGGGTAATGGATGCTCAGGCTGTGATTGGCTCCAGTCGGTTGCCCATATTTAGATTAGTGTCATGTCCCTCCCTGGTTTGTGTTCAGCTGTGCTTTGGAATGAAAGGCAAGATGTCTGGTAGCTCCCTCTCTCCACATCACATAATGGAAACTCACTGAGAGCTCGTTCCCTGGCCCTGAAACACACCTTGCTCTGTCATTTATTATCTGTCTCTACCTTGGACAGATTTACATGTTGGAGAAACTGAAGGCCATAAAAGTTTTGTTCTTTTTCCTGGCTTATTGATTAGTTCTGTAGATGGAAATCAGTGATAACACTTTAGGTATCTGTTTTTCCTTGTAGAGAGTTAAATAGAAGTTTGGGTTATAGGCACTAAATTTGGGGGTTTGAGAGGCAATTGTGTATTAACAACCTGGGACACAAGACTCCCTATTTTTCCCCAATCTTTACTTTTTACTTGCTGCTAAATTCAATTCAGTTTCAATTTAATTTTATTTGTATAGCGCCAATTTGTAACAGAAGTTACCTCATAGATGCAAACATGTTAAAATGAAATAAAACAGAACAGAACAGATGGCTGATGTTTGATGGCCATCATCAATTCCTAAATCTGACATTCTGTTATTGTGTTAGCTTCCCAAATTATATATTTTTTTCTATTTTGTCCACGTTTGCAAGCAAAAGAGTAAAAAAAAAAAAAAAAAGAGGAGGTGCTTGTCTTTGCCTGACATGAAGTATCAACTTTTCATTTCCCAGGCTTGCCACATCAACAAAGGGAGTATACTTGGCTGAAATGCAAAGAGGAGGAACAAAAACAGTGTCGAGACAAAAAAAAATGTAAGAATCGACCACAGAGGGGGGAAAAAGAGAGGGAGAAGCAGTCCGTTCTGGCAGAATTGAGTTTGTATGGTGATGGTGGATGAATGTGCACTTAGAGTACCCTCTGACACCACTAACCTATACTTAATCTTAGTTTCTATTAGTGTGATGCTGCTTCTGTTTCCTACACTACACTACTATATGGATGTACTACAGTGTTGATTGGAGCTTTTTAGAAATTAACATGAAAAATAAAAATTTGCGACAGCAAAGCATGTTTTTATATATGAAATGTGTTTTTCTGCATGTTGATTGCAGTATTTTTTTAAGGAAACACTTTTGTGAGGCAGAGTGAATCATCCTTGCAGTGCACCAAATATCTGAGTTCTTTCAAAACAGATGGTCTTAGTTAGAGCACATTGTCTACCTCAGGAAAGAATTTGAAAGTCCAACGACAAAATATAATCTGCAGATTACAAAAAGTACAGGATCTGATGTCACTATCCCACGTACTGTTAAAATAAAGCACACCACTACATACAGTAGCATCACCATACGCCTGTCATCATCGAGTTATCAAGTGGGCACCTCCTAATTTTAGAATCACTTCAGCGTGTGACTGTCAGTAAAGGAAGGTTAGACTTTTCATTAAGTTTAATGGTTATACTTAACCTGATAATGACAGTGGCCACCCACATTTAAGACAGGATCCACAGCTTCCTGCCCCTACAAACCCCTCTGACTCTAATGACTGCACTTAAGCTGCACAGCCACCTGGGTTATTGTTAGGCTCCTTTTTAAACCTCCTTTTTTTTAATTATATTTTCTTCAAAAGATGATGGCTCATTCTCATTAATTTTTCTACAGAGATCATAGAGATTGACCCCTGAGATTGGACTCCTCTCAGCCCACTGCCTCTCCCTCAACATGTCAAGATACTCAACAGTCTGCATTCTTCCTCCGTTTTCCTGAAGCTCAGTCGCATAACAAGACACCCCTGCTGAATGCAGTCTGCTTTCCCTAGCATCTGCAATAGAAATAATAGTTTATTATAATCCATTGGGATTATTCTCATGTGTCCCCTCTAATGTTTCTACACTCACGCTGCAGCTGGAGAAACTTTTTAGCAAAAGAAAACCACATACATTACAGAGCTCAGGGTTTGATTGTTTATGCTTCATCTGATTGCCTTTCTTTTTGTCTGCCACATCTTCAATCTCCACCTCTGCCAACACATTTTGCTGTCTCTTCCACTCTCTCTCCTTTAATTTTTGTCCTGTCTCTACCTGTCTTGCGCATTGCTGAAGTTTTTCACCATCCCCCACTTCCCTCCCTGCTTCCCCTTAAACATCTCAGTGGGAGGGAGAGAAGCACCCAGTTAAAAGAGTAGCCACCCTGGGGCATCCTGCCTGAGAGTTCACGAGGTAGGAGTGCAAACCTTGTGTCAGACTCCACCTTCTCCACCCGCTAAACCCAGCCCAGTCCCACCCAGCCGCTCCATGCCTTGACAGTGACTTTTTTCATATAGTGAGACAAATACTGCATCATGAAATCATAGAATTTGTCTTTGACTGTCAAATTGATGAATGTTGTTTTTATTGATGCAAGTAGATGCAGCATTGGGATTGCCGTTCCGTGTGCAGTGTCGTTTTGGTGTCAGATGCAGAGGTTTTATTGTCTAAGTCAGTGAACAGTGAAGTTCTAAAAAAGATTATAGCCCTGAGATTCTCCTCCCACATCTAACCAGGACTGCTTTTGTTCCAAATTTTCCAAACTTTTTTGCTCCATATCCCTGAAATCTGATATCTTAGCTTGAGGGAAGGCTCTTTTTTCCCACATTTCCATTTCTAAATGTTGCCCAGAACACAGGTAACATTCTCCAACTGCTTTTTTCGTGTAGTGAAAGCAAGAAAAGGAAAAGGAGGATGACTTGACAGAGAATAACTTGGATAAATGAGGTAAAGGGGAACATCTTTTTGTTCTGTCCCCGCACATGTGTTCAATTCTTAAAGCATCTGGAACCACTTAACGCTGTACTGCTGGCTGCATTATGCTCAGCTCTGCACTGTGACTTCAGCTTCGGAAACAAAACCTTAAGGAGGAAAAGTGAAAACAGTCCAGTCTCGAGACTGAAGGTTTTTTTGGTTAGTCACAGAAAGAAGTTTGTATATGTCATATTAGACATATGGTTTTTACTCACATTTAGGTTTTCGCATGGTAATCACGTTCTAATTACATGTTCACTTTGACTTCTAGACACCAAAGTACTTACAATTTACTCAAAAATGACTGGATGAGTAATGATCCCAACACTCAACTCAAACTAGATTACTGTGATAGATAAAATCCAGAGAGCTAGTTTAACTCCTAACTAACGTAAGTGCAAACAGTAAAGCATACTAGCATGTGTTTATTAACTGTAATGGCTTCTTAACTTACGAATGTACCTGTTTCAAACAAATACATTTTGTGGTTTGTAGATGCACCTAAGCTAAGACAGCTGCAGAGCACACTTTAGACAGAGTGGAGGGTTGACCCAAAAACTTTACATGGAACCTTTGTTTTGATCACTGACCAGTAATCTAAATACTCTATAGAAATATGTTGTTTAGCTATCAGGGTTGATGAGTTTTCTCAACGATTAAGCCCAATTTTGTGAGTGCACAGCTTTGAACATTTTGCAAATTTGATTTAAAATCTGTATATTGTGTAGCCTAAAATACATACATACATATTTGGCCTTCTGGAAGAGGGCGAGTGGCTCATTTCAGAAGCAAAGTATATTTTACACGAATATGTTACTTAAATAGCGTTACTTTAATAACAGGTAGCTACTAGTAAAATATTGTACATTTTACACTGTGTGTAAGCCCATCAAAAAGAATACATTGCTATAGATAAAAGTATCAGAAATTCCCCCATTGGGACAAGCTATAAAAAATGCTGCTTACACATTAATTCATTACACTCTGGAAATGTCCATTTCAGCAGTTCTTTTTTTTTTTTATATTTAATTACTGAATTCTTTGACACAATAATCCCCATCTCATGGTCAACTTTACAGCTTTTTTCTGAGCTTTCCACTTCTTCATCAGCAGATGGAGTTTGTCAAGTCAGTCCACTCTGAGATATGGTTTTGTAAAACTACTATTTGCCAAGTTCTCAGCCTCTCGTCAGCATACTTGTTTCACCAATTATCAATCATAAATTCTTATCACACCTATTGTTGTAAAATGTGCAAAGATAAGCCTCATTCTCTGTTTTGTGTGTATGTTTGTGTGTGTGTGGCTATGTGTGTGGCTATGTGTGTGTGTGTGTGCGTGTGTGTGTGTGTGTGTGTGTGTGGGCATGTGAGATGAGAGTGGTCCATCTCATGAC
>NW_023339651.1:4602718-4622865 GCF_004916995.1 Morone saxatilis | reverse complement strand
GATCAAATGGTGGAGTATTATTGCTCTGCAGTCTTTCCTCAAAGGGATGTATTTCTGCACACAGGTAGCTAGCCATCCTGTAATAACCAAATCCCATAACACTACAGAAGCAGGCCTCCGGTAACCACGGCAGCTGGTGTTGCCACGGCAGCGTCATGTGACAGATGTGAGCCGCATACATATCTCCATCAGCGTTAATGGGCTCCTCATAGCTGTGCGCGTGTTGGTGAGAGGCAGAGAGAGGGTGAAAATATATGGAGTGCATGTGAATAATAGCACATGTTAGTGTACATGTGTGTGTTTTTGGCAAGAGGTAAGAGGGAATATATATAGTTACAGTAGTGTGATAGTGTGTGCACGTGTGTGTGTGTGTGTAAAGAGAGAGAGAGAGAGAGAGAGAGAGAGAAAGTGATTCCTACAATCTTTTGCTTCAGTCCCTTTAGGGCAGTACAAGCCTTAACAAGTTGGCTACCTCTTTTATATGACCTGTAGCTATGTATATTCCACCCACACACACCTCAACTATACAGGCTGTATAACATGAGCACATCTCAGTTCTTTGTTTTGTTTGTGTTTTTGTTGGGGTTTTTTTTATATGGGGGGCGGGTCTTCCTTACTGTACTTAAAATACATATTCTACAAAAATACACGTTTCAATCCTGAGCCTGACACTTCAAATTCAGTTTAAATATGCTCAATGTGTGCACAAATGCAGGCTCTCGGTGGCATGAAGGACACATAAAAGGTTTGGATCGGCAGCTCTCTCTTTAGAAAACACTCTCAGATCAGGAGGCAAAGGGTGGAGTCTCTTATTGTGGTCCTAATGATGTCTTTGTATGTGGTGCAGCATTTTCTCTGGGGGAGTTTAATCACACTCAGCCTGCTGGCAGACGAAACATCTGAGTTCAGAGAGGATGAATCACAAGCATCTCACAAGTTAGGAAAACCTGCAGTCTTTTCTTCTTCTTTATGTCACATTATGTCTGAAGTAAAGAGGACAGACCTGAAAATGACTGGTTCAGAATGTGTATAACTCTTAAAAAGGGTTATCTTATGATTTAAAAATATTTATATAATGAGTACACAACAGTTCCCGATGTTTCCCACCTGGAACAATTTAGATGTCGTCTAAACTCAGAGGTCATCCTGCCAACCTCAGGCCTCAGTGCTGAAGTAAAAGCATAGGTACGACCCCTCTGGGATCATCATGCTGCGAGGCCTTGTCCTCAGAGTGAGCAGAGCTGTGAGCAGAGGCCAGAGAAAACAGCCTCTCCTCTTGAGATTTCACAGGAGATCAGGACTGAAGAATTAGTGTCAGTCAGCTGGAGACACGAGCTGAGACACAACAGATGACCTCGCAAAACCATGCCCATGTGTTTGTCTCTCAACCTCAGAGGTAATTGCACTTCCAGATTGGATCACAACACTCAAGCTTTGGCACATTTTGACATGATGTGGCCAAAATATAAGGCATCAGAATCCATGAAGGACTTGAGCATGCCACCTTCTGGCTGAATGTTTTTCTCATATCTGTGCTAAGTAGAAGAGTAAACAGTTCCTGTGTAAGGATCAAGACCAAAGCATGTCTCAGCAAACTGTGTAACAGTTCTGCAAAATGTGGAAAACGTGTGTGGTAAAAGTGGGCCATGGAACAAATAGTGAAAAAAGAAAATGCATTATAAGGAAGTCCTTTTTGTTGCATACTGCTACAATTTTGCTAACATTTAAAGCTCATTCCTAAAATTTCCTTAATGTTTTTTACCTACAACTGTTACTTCATTATTAATGAATGATGATGTTTGTCACAAGAGTTTTAAAATCTGTACTCCATTGAACAACTTCTATCCTAAGAGACCTGATTCAGATAAGGAAAAATGCCACATAAACTGTACAGAATACTGTCTGTATCCAAACCATGTGCTGAGGAGTCATCTCCTTATGAGGGTTGGCTGGGATCACACCCACAGAAGTGCCCCCTCTAGTGCATACTGTCTCCAGCATTTAAGCTCACCCCCAACCTCACAAGCTGGATCACCATGTAAACACAGATCACGGATGACGAATGCGGATGCATTAGGCTGATGAGCATTACTCAGTGGAGGGTGGACATATTCCAAGGGGAAGGTGGAGGTAGTGGGTGGGCTTCAAGATGAAATGTGAGAAGTCTGGATCATGTCTAAAGCATTCGCTGGAAGGAGGAGCTGTAGTCACATAGTGCAGATGGGTGTGAAAGAGCGAAGAGATTAACTCTTTGATTCAAACACAGCATCATTATTACTATTTTAATGTGGGCTTCTTCCTCTTAAATTAAAGTTTCTCATGATTCTTTCAGATTTAACATCTCCTGTGTAATTATCTATGTGTAAAATTCCCAAATTCTTGTCTATAACCTGATAACCATCTAACATTGTCAGTTCTGGATTAAAGCCAGAGATTCTTATCCTCGGTATAATGCTGTAAACTATGATCACATAATAGAGTGTTGTGACTTTGTGGTTTAGCAGGTGGTGATTACTTTTGTTTTCTCTACAACAATGTCTCCCTCCCAGACGCTCCGTTGCACTTCCTTGAATAAATGGATAGAAACGTTAAGGTTTAGGTGGGACTTTTCTGTCATTGTTGGCAACCTGGATGTCAAAGGTCAGCTGTTTGTTGTTGCCAGGTGCAGAGGTGGAGTACTTTTCTGTAGAGGCATGAAGAAGCTTTGTCACTTTCACATACACAGTGGAGCAGGAGCTTGTAGAAGCAGTCAGAGTGAATACTTATCATATGAAAGACATGGTTCTGCTTTATACTAAGTTGAGCTCCAAACGTTTTCCTTTCTCTGGGCCTCCCTATTCCTGCCTCCTCTCCTTCTCTCTCTCTCATCCAATCTCTTACATGCAACATAATTTATAATCAAATGTGCAGAGCAGCCTCACAGGAAATATTACAAACAGCTGAAAAGGCAAAGTAGAGGCCTTCCAAGATACATTCCTTAGTTCGGTTGCTGAGAAGAAGTAATAGTGATGTAGTGAGTGAGTTTGAAGAGTTTGTCAAGGTGTCAGCATGATGAATGTAAATTCACAGGGCAGGATTCTGGTGTATGGGCACTAACTTGAGCCTTTGTAGTCAATCAAGCACTTTAAAATAGTGTCTCAAGTTACCATCTTTCCAGCTTTCTCTGCCTTCAGGGTGTGGCAAACAGGGAAGCATGTTATTGATTTCAGCTTTGGGAAACTTTGAAGCATTTAAATGACTATTTTTATCATCAATTAGTCTGCTGATTATTTTCTTGATTTTAAAGCAACTATAATCTATATTTCTATAATAACAATGCATAAAATGACAATAGGAAAACAATGTGATGACATGAAAGGGGCTTTATAGAGCTTTATAGCAAGTTTCATCTCATTATTGATCTGCCCAGCTCACACACTCAACTTTCACACCTGCTCAGCACCAAATGGCAGTCAGACAAACTTAGTGACCTGCTGATGAACATAGTCGAGCCTTAAGCAGCTAGCCAGATATTCTTCTCAGGAAATGGTGGAGACCAAAAACAGAGCTAAGAGCAAGTGAATATGGGACTTAGATGCACTTGGCAAGAAACATGACTCCAGATGAATGATCATGTTGCTCTGTGCTGGATGTCTAAATAAGCAATCGTTTGCTTACAAGTTAGGCATATCAACTTAAAAGGTGTTGATATGTCATTCACATTCTCATGATGGTTGTGTTCACGACAAAAAACTCTCAGAAAAGCAATAATTGCAGGTCTAAGTTTTTAAAAATGGATAAAATGTCAGAAATAGTGAAACACAATTCCAAAAATCAAGGTAATGTTGTCCCCAACCAGAAAATTAAGTAACTATTATATATGACAAAATAAAGAACCAAATTAAAGTTGGAACTTTAGCAATTATAACCCATAGTTTCAGCTTGGACTGTAATTGTGTGCTCCTTTCAAGCATATAACGATGACACGAAAGACTAGAGTTTAGTGTACAGAATGCAGAATGAACCTAAACATTGTGTACAACTGCTTGTCTGAGCTTTTCATGTGGGCCAGTAGTGTTTCATATTGTAGAAAGATTTTTTAGGCAGACAGAAGATTTGGGGAAGTTGCCATTTTCCTTGGATTTTCCATTTAGCTCAACAGAAAGCTGGCCCCAAGCAGCAGCTTTCAGCCGACATCGGAGAAGAGGTCTGTGATCTGTGCAGAGCAGGAAAACAGCCTCAGTCTGATTTGGTTTAATGCACAGAAATAGAAATGCAGAAATTTGTTTTTTTCTCTTTCCTGTGTAAACATGCATTTCCACATTTGACTTTAGACCCCCACCTACAGCTAAATTTAAAGTTGATGTAAAAACTTTACTTCTATCAAAGGCACCGTACTTTACTATACGATGGTAGTTAAGTAGGAGTGGCCCCTAAAACAGACTGGTGTTGCTTTTTATCACCTGCTCATGAATTTAAGCCCAGTCTGATCCTGGGCGCTCTCTGCAGAGTGGGTCTTCCTCTCTTCTGGATCGTCTGAAACTCTCTTTTGAAAGTCTTCAGATTGGTAGCAGCTGTGGTTGCTGGCTGGGTTCAAGCTGTAGGAGGCTGCGGCAGGCCAGCGGGGAGGAGCTCCAACATCTGGAAAAGAAGGAAAGCTGGCTGAAGCACAGAGACGAGGGCCTAGCAACATGAATACTCTCTGCGCCAATCCGGCCTCTACACTGTTTGCGAGTTCACTGTTTGCCTTAATGTAAATAAACGTTTTCAGGTGTCAGTGTTTCTGGATTAGCTTTGAGCCACAGCCTCTGAAATATTCATTTCATTTAAAATCGTGCATTTGCTGGATAGAGAGTTCTGGACAGAGTGGTTGAGACAGTGGAAAGAGTGGACTGCTTTTTTTAAGAGCCGACCCTCTGGGCCTCTCCTGATGTAAGAGCGTGTCTAAACATGTGGGAGCCGCCTGCGAGAGGAAAAAGGAGGACGGGGGTTGAGGTGGTGCTTGTGCTGGTCAAGAAAAACTTAAATTCCTCTTCAGATCTGCCCATTTTAGCTTTTTCCATAAAGTTGAATACTTTCTTAGTTAAATTACAGGTCACATTTCCTCTTCAGTTTATCTGTAGTTACTTTCTGCAATCACACAGACATTTTGTTCAAAGTTTAAATCTTTGCAGTACAGTATATTAAATGCAGCAAGTGGTAAGCTTGTTACATTTGTTTACACTGGTGATACATTTTTATAGCCATGGTCAATTAAAACCACCATTACATTTGAAACTGAATTTCTCTCTTTTTTTTACAATAATGGGGGTACCACCAGGTATTATTTATAAAGGGCTTATAAGTGATAGCTAAAGGCTTCATTAATCATTTTTGTTCAGTTTATTCGACAGGACCAGTAGAAGGACATCAAATCATACACAACTGCAAAATTTCAAGACCTATTTAGGGGTAGAAAAGAGGCAAGAGTCCTGTGACCAGGTAACATTATCCTTCCCACAAACCAACACAACAAACACAAATGTCATCAATCAAAGTGCCCCAAATCAGTTTTTTTAGAGTGGTGGTGGTCACTTATTATTTTAATATGGGTCTAATACCTGGCACCACAGGACCTAAAAGATCAGGTACCCATTTTGGTGTTACACCTCAGCAAGAACAAGTCAATACAATGTTAATGAGGACAATTTTAGTTTAGCACGTTGTGAAAAAAACAAAACATTTGGCTATCCAGCTCTAGCATAACTTTTTATCCTTTAATTAATCACAAAACCCCTACAATGAAAGTTTGACCACTTACCTTCTGGAAAAGTACTGCATATACTCTGGACTGAAATGAATGTATGCATTAACATCTTTTGAATATGCAGAACTGCCGGCTATGGCTAATTATGAAAATGTGTAAGTCTCTAAACTATAATGAGTTTATATCCCTAACGCTTCATGCTGTGGGTATATTCTATCTATTTTTCACAACCAAAACCTGCAACCCAAACATTCTTCTCACAAATATCTTTTTGCAAAAACTCATCAATTGAAGCCATTAGTCACAAATTATAAACACTTTATAAAGTATCTGTATCACTGAGATCAGTTTTATGTTGCATGTCATGGCATATGAAATATTATGAAGTTTAACAAGACAAGACATCCTCCTTTTCTCCCTCCATCTGTCTGTCCTGTCTCTTTTGGCGATCTCTCCTCGCTCACAGTCCCACAACATCTCCAAACGTTCATCTTAACAGCGTTCACTGTGGCCAAGAATACCATATTATTCAGCTGGAAAGACAGAACTAGACTATCCATAAGACCATTCAAAACCTACAAAAGCTCACATCTACCCTACAAGACAATCTGACCCCAGTTCCAAACACCTGGTCTCCTTTAATGCAGTTCATCCAGAACTGATTCCTCTACACTCAGATCTTCTCAACTCTATTATTGTAACTCAAACAGACAAAACATTCCACACATATTGTGAATGCCCAACGCCGCCCATCAATACTTTTTTTTTTTCGTTATCTCCTCATGTCCCTGTATTTCTGCTGGTTTTTTGTAAATTATTTGGTTTTCTAAAGATTCTCTTGTTATCCAAGAAGAAGAAGTTAAACAAGACTAAAAGTCTACAACCATGCTAGCAACTCGGCGAAGTTTCACTTAAACACAGTGGTGCTTTGAGCTAGATATTAACATCAACATGCTAACATGCTCACAGGTACAATGTAATGTAGTCCTTATTCCTCATTATGGAATTGTGTTCACAATTTTAAACTCAAAGGACAACTGAGGATAATGGGAAAGTTATTTGTTTTTCAAGTGTTTGCACGTAAACCAAGTAATTGGACAAAATACAATATTAACCTGATGATTAAACTATATGATAAGAAAAGTAGTATTACCAAAGTTATTACAATTCAATCTGAGGGGAATGTGCAGACCAAAGGTCATGGTAATCCATCCAGTAACTGTCAGAGACATCTCACTATGTTAATCCTGGGTGGCACTACAGGAAAAGCCACTAGGATTTATCCTCTGGGGACCATAAATGCTCAAAATTTCATGACAATCCATGAAATAGTTGTTGAGATATTTCAGTCTGGACCAAACCAACAGGCCCACATTGCCATCCCTTGAGCCACGCTGCTAGCATGGCTATAAAAGAGCTCAAAAGGTGGCTAAACTGAATTGAGGTGGGTTTGTTTATAGCTTTGTGAGTCAGTCAGAGCGCAGCATAGGAAAGTAAGAGTTGCTGTCACGTTTATTTCTGGTGAAATACTGCACATCATGCCATGGTAATTATATGTTATTGCCTACTAAACTTCCAGCCAGGCAAAGTCAATATAATTAACTCCTCTCCCTTCCATTTTGCTCCTCATTCCTTGAACTTGCCTTAGTTTTGGGCCTTTTTTTATTCAGAAGCATTGAAAGGAAAGTGGTAACAGTAGCAACTTGCACATCAGAGCTCCAGCAGCCAGGAGAGCTTTGCCTGGTTTTGTACAGCAGAGGGATGGAGGATAACAGAGCAAGAGAGAGGTACTGGCATCCCACCGGCTGCCTGGACAGAGAGGGCATTCTTCTCCTAGGATCCCCTCCGTCGTCTCCGACAGACCACAGTTTGTCCGCCAATCTGCCCACCGTTTACTGAGGAAATGTTCACTTAGTGCAGGAAGTCTGAGGTTTCGCCCCATACGTTTGATTTCAGGAGTTACTCAAACAACACTGGGGTTATAAGTCAGGTCAGAACAACATAGGTGGGAACTGGGAAACCCAGAGGGGACTTACATTCTCAGTTCACCAGTAAGTGATATATAAATACTCCCAACCATTATATCTGATGCTAATGATTCTTTTTGATAGACTAATGATTTGTTATGGGTAATATTTGGTGTAATCATATGATCTACAAATATAGAATTCTAGATGATGAGGCTTTCTTAATCATTTCCTGTTTAATTCAAATCTCTTCAACTGTTCTTATCAGTTATAGAAATGTTTGGGGAAAACAGTTTCTTACTATTTAACAATGACTTCAGGATCTTGGAAAGGTTAAAGTGATAGAGCTAGCAAATTGTTACACAAAGCTAATTACGTCATTGTTTTCCAGTGTTCATAAATATCTATATCAGTTTTAGCACATTGAAAATTTTGTGTTTTGAGCATTCAAATGGGTAATAAGAGTTTTTAATTTGGTTTATCAAATGTATTGAGTATACACAAGAAAGAATACAAATATGCATTTTGCATAATTCTAAAGCAAACAGTAAAAATATGTAAAGAAAAGAAAGAACATCTCAAAAAAATCTGTACAAATCTTTCAAAGCAATTACACTCATGATTAATGATTATTGATATTTCTTAGTTTTACATAAAGGCAAGATAACATGAGATGAAATTCTACCTAATACAGTAAAACTATTCCCCAATACAGCACATTTTAAGATTACTATATACCTCAATACAAATGTACAAAAATGGAGTAATAGCATTTTACCTAGAAATAAGATAATTAAATGAATGAAAGTTGTATGTTTATGTGAACACAATTACAATATGAAAAGCACTGCAAGCTAAAAGATTACAATTTTAAAGATTAACTTAAACTAAATAGTAAACATTTCACATAAAATGCTGCAGAGTTACACAGGGGTATTGAATAGCCAATATGGTTATTCAACTCAAGATATTGTGCATTATGAGCATTTAAATACTTTGTGGTTACATGTGTTTACCTTCTCTAATACTGAAAACTCACCAAAACTATCCCCAGCCCCATACACAACTACTATTGTTTAATACAACTACAACTAATTATTGTAAATAAATAAGATTAAATCTTGTGAAAATCCAGTAGTAGTCTCGATTGTGGCTCCCTGTTTAATAAATTAGTATTAATCGTAGCCAAAATCTGGTAGATTACTGGCTTCAGTGCTCCATGCTATGCTAACGCTTCAGCATATTGTAGTTCCATGTTAAGTCTTATTTCACAATTAGCGCAGGCAATATCCTCAACAGCAAACAAAGTTAGAACTTTTAGCAGATCTAAGGTAAATATTATGAAGTATGATGCAACAATATACACTTTTAGTCTGTGAGCTTGTGAAGTTGCTTAAGGCAAGTCAGTCTAGTATGCTGGCATAGATCACCAGACTGACTGATCCACCAGGAACACATGACGGTGTGACGGCCTCAGCTCAGAAAACTAATAATTCTTATTGTCTGTTTGTCATGTTTACTATTTTGAAACCGGCCACAGAGTTCATTGCAGTGGAGTACGAACAGGATATAACATTTGTTCCTTATAACTTTCAGAAATGTTCACTATTGGCATTAGTATGTGTAGACTTTATAATATAAAGAACAGATCTGGGACTCAGCGGTGGTGTGTTCCTTTTAGCTTCCCACCACAATCAAGGGTCCTTTTGCACCAGGTTTGTGCAGTTTCATTATTGTCCTGCAGGGGAAGTAGCGAGCACTCTCACTGCAGCTTCTTCTTAGCCAGCTGGGCCAACTCACTGGCTTTCCTCCTCTTCAGCTTCTTCTTGAGGAGGAGCAAGTCGATGTAGACAATGTGATCTAACACTGCAGAGGCGCAGAGGAGTCCACCATGCAGAGCGCCTGCTATCCCACAACTGAACACGTCTTGACCTAGAACAGACAGACACACATACTGTACAACCCGTTGGATGAGGCAAGACTACCTGGAGTCTGGATTCAAATTACTGTCTTTCCCTTTAGATAATGTTTTTTTTCTCACAAGCTTTAATTCTTTCAGCTTTGAGACTTTCTTACAATTATTTAAGTGTTTTAACTTTAAACTAATCCAACAAAAACTGGCAAGTTTGGCATTAAAAAAATTACACTGCAAAGAAATTCCCAATTTAAAACAGTGAATCAATCTTAGGGCTTGTTGAGACATTTCTATGCCTGTGAAAACCTCACACAATCACAAAAGAATTATTGTCTGTGCTTGCAGAACATAAAAGCCTTGGCCAAGTTTGAAACTTTTCATACCTGAGATGTAGAGGTTTTTGACAGGGGTGTTGCACCTGTTCCTTGCCACAGCCTCGGCATGGAAACGCTCTAGGTTGTGCTCAGCCGAGTACATGGCCCCACGTTGGGCACCCAAATAGTGTATGTTGGTCAGTGGGGTTGCCACATCCTGGAAAACCAACTGAAAAACAAATCATACAGACATTACAATACAGACTTTAGTCAGACAGGTAACAAACACATATTAAAAAAGCATGTTAAGGTTTACCTACAGTAAACATAGCAATAAATGGATCATTTTTATGTAATGTAATTTGAATGTACACACACAGATAATAGAAACATACTTAAACATGCCTGCATTTACAGAGAATGACCGATCCTACCTTGTCTTTGATTTTAGGGAACAAAGTACAGGCCCAGTCAAAGAGGTTCTGTGCAAATCTCATTTTGTAGTTGTAGTATTCATCTCCTCTTTTGCGCACTGTAGTGTCCTTCCATTCCTCAAACCATTCATACTTCACCATCGTCAGTATTGTCATGCAAGATTTTCCTGTGAACATGAAACACGCAAAACATCACATCTAATCTGTATGGACACTCACACAGTGTGATATTTAGTATGATGTTCTAGTAGTAATACATCTTTAAAAAACGTTTCTTTATCTTTAATTTTAGCATATTTTTTCTTTTGAACACAATTTTCTCTTACTACAATTATTAGCAACAATAGAAAAAGTAGTGGGTGTTTGTACCAGGGTGTCTTATTTTGGATTCTGGGTCTTTGGAAGATGGCATTGTGATGAACATCATGGGAATATTATCCGGTGCCTCCTCTTTACTCAATGCAAAGAAGTCTTCCATTCTGAAAGAAAACATGAAAATGTTTGGATACTGATCATCATTGTTCAGTTAGAGCGGTCCTGGCTGCTTTTATCAGCAGTGTGGCCACACATAAAAGAATGCATGGGGATGGTATTTAAATCCTGAATCTGAAACCTGACTGATCCTGCACTCCATCTAGAGGACAAAACAGGGAACTCTATCTTGTTCACTGAATAAGCCACATACTGTAATATACAGTATCTTTATGTAAGGCTTAGTAAATCTTTAGATACATAGTGTGTTTTATTTTGGAAGAAATAAGAAAAAGCTGACCCACAAGAAAAATGATAAATGTTAATGTTCCTGGGAACAAGCCTACACCGAGAAGTTAGTCTCGCCTCTGGGCATTTATTCCATTTCTACTTCTAATACAATCGCACCCCCTTGTGGAAACTGAATGCTACCTCTGTCCAGTGTGATCAGTGCTTTGCATACTTACGACTTGTCCATATCATTGTTTTTGAACAGCCAGAAGTTGGTGGACTCGAGACCCAACTCCTCTTCAGTTCCATCAAAGCCAGAGAAGACCAAGAACGATCCTCTGCCATGTTTCATCATGTTCAGTCTTTCCTGAATATCTATAATATGGGAAGGGTTATGATCAGCTTGAAACTTCACTCTTTCACAATAAAATGTGATATATTTTAGAATTCATCCATTTGGGAAAAGAAAAGGGATCTGTTGCTCACTCACCTGTCTTGACTTTGATCTCGGGGGGCAGAAGTTTCTGGAAGGTGGTAAAGATGCCACAATTTGACACAACCACAGGTGCATGAACTTCCACTTCCTCCTGACCTTTCCTTACTTTCACCCCTGCCACATGGTGCACAAAGGAAGTCTACAGTCAGTTACCTGGAGAGTATCTTGCCATTAAACAGGTGAAAAATGAGCTGGAATCATTTCTTACCATAAGCCGCTCCCTTCTCATTAACAAGGATCTGGGAGACAGGAGCTCTGACCAGACAGTTTCCTCCATATTTCTGAATGGTGCGGATAATGTGGAAGGCGATCTCACTGGCACCACCTTTGGGGTAGTAGGCACCTCGTTTGTAGTGATGAACCAGGAGGGCATTGATCAAAACACTGGAGTCCTTTGGAGGCACGCCTAAATATACACAGAATGAAGGCTTAATTATTTCTTAATTATTATTCTATTATAATTATTTTTCAAAATCATATACTCATCTTGTTGATCCAGCAATCCCCCAGTCAAAAGTCATTCAGTATAACTAATCAGCCCTATGTCAGGGCTTGTAATCCTTTAAAAGTTTAAAAATTCAGTACAGATGATAATTAAGGCTCAAAAAAAGTTTAAGAAGACTCATAAGTATAGATTTAGTTTATAACTTAGCCACATATACTATTTAAACAGTGTAGTCTAAAACTGTTGAGAAAGTTTCATGTTTTGCATTGTTTTGGCCCCATGCTGGGGCACATTGGAGTGTTAACTTTCAGCTTTAATTCAAGGTGTTTATACTCATATTGTGAACTCATGGCACCTGTAGTTCTTTTTCTGTATAGTTCCCCAGAGAGTTTTTTGTTTATAACCAAAGAGCAGGATATTTGTCACTGACCAAGTCAATCCTATGACCTCAATGCAACAGAGTATATTTCACTTTCTGAAGACTGAACTGGACTGACATGGTTTTGTAATTTTTTGAGGACCCACCATAGAAAAGATAGGAGAAGATGACATGGAGATCCTTGTTGCTGGTCAGGGTGTTCACAAAGTCCGTTGCGCCTGTGCCAGTGAGGCGGAAGACAGGGGAGATGAGGTTTGCGATGCCTGACTTCAACAGGAATAAAGACACCCACTGCGGGATCAGCTTTAAGGTGGCCAGGTAGTGGGTCTTTTTAGCTGAGACCTGTCAGAATACAGAAGATAATTCATAGAAATCATAGTTTTGTTGTTTTCGATTTAGACACACTGAAATATGTCTCCACTAGCTGACAGTACCTTCATGATTTTGAAGAATGCCTCGATGGCCTCTGTGTCATCGGGGAATTGCTTCATCAGATGGGCTTGCATCTCAGTTTTACCGGAGAAGATTGTGTACTCTCGTTTCTCATCACCCATGCCAATCTGGATGGTGTCAAAGTGTTGATTTAGCTCCTGGAACTCCAGCTGGCCCTCAGAGAGCTGGTCGAAGGCGATACGCAACAGACTGTTCTCATGGATCTGACCAATGTAGTGAAGCCCTGGAGAAGACCGGGAAACAGGAACAGGGTCATTTCATGTACATTTTGATTATTTCTCAAGTCACACCAGGGAGATAAATAGTCATCACAACATCCATAAATACCCAATACATTACTCAGTACCTAATACATGTGCATCGTTCCTTTTGAGGTTGCATTGTACAGAAATGTATCTTTTATAGGACTTATTCTACTTTACTACTCTACTACTGTCTTAACTATTCAAAAGGAAGAAAGTATGTTTGGGGCATATTTCATGGATTGAAGTATCACAGCTAGAGCTAAAACAATTAGTGGCATAATTTAGTAGTCGATCGGCAGAAAATGAATTGCCAACTTTTTGTCAGATCCATAATTTTTCTGGCAAAATGCCAAACTTCCCTGCAGGCTCTGAATTGTGAGGGGTTCCTGCTTTTCTTCATCATATGTGATAGTTAACTTAGTGTGTTTAGATTTTAGACATTTGTTTGGACAAATTAAGTGATCTGAAGCCATAACCTTGAGTTCTGGGAAATTGAGATTGGGAAAATGTGTTATTTTTATTAAATATTTGACTGATTATTCACTAAGAACAATAGTTGTTATTTGCAGCCTATTACTCTCAGCAGTCAACCAGGCTTTCTTCCTTCTGACAAAATCTGAATCAGGATTTTGTTGCTCCAGGACCTGCCACCAATGTTCCAAATGTCCCCTCTGAAAATGAATGTCTGATTATTAACTATAACTACAAAGAAAGCCATTAATTTATATTATATTATATTATTTATTAATAAGTAAGTGTGTGTCACGTAACTTAAGAGTACTCTTACCAACATCAAACTCAAAGCCTTTCTCTAAGTAAGTGTGGCAGCAGCCTCCTGCCTGGTCATGTTGTTCCAGCACCAGGACTCTCTTCCCTGCTTTGGCCAGTGTGGCTCCAGCTGTCAGCCCACCAATACCGCTCCCAATGACAATGACATCCAGGTTCTGGGGCACTTTGTCAAGGCTGAAACCTGGAGAGAAACATACAGAGCTGACGTCAACGTGGTCAAATGTATGGTTCCACTTCAGACAGGTTTAATAAAGATGCACTGTAAACGTTATCTCGAGCAAGTGCTGAAACAAACATCAAAATATGTTGCATAACTGGGTTTCATAATAGTTTGAAGGTTGTACTGCACACCTTTCCTGTCATAAACACATAGCTGCTGAACTAATTCCTATATATTTGTTCTGCTGTTGGCAATAAACAGTAGATAAGACAGCAAATATAATCTCCTAGTCATAATCTAATTAAGATAAAGCACACTGATGAAAAATAATTACTGTAATTCTGCTAATTTAGGTCTTATCTAAACTCTAATCTAGTAATGACACGACAAACAGATAATTTAGATAAGATGTATCAGCACACCTCAGCAGTTGTAAGAACTACAGAGAATTATTTCTATCTACACTATCCTTTTACCAATATATGTTTACAGCCTTCTCTTTAAACTACTTCTGATAGGTTAACTTTTGTTAAGGTATTTACAACCTTCCCAAAATTTATTTGCACTCCTGTCAAGGGACAGTTTTAGTGCAATTTCACGTTCAAGTCCCCCTCCAGTCAAAATATGTTTTTCTTCCTGTTCCTGCAGTTGGATGCACAATGATACCATGATGTTTGTGCAGAATTTTACACTAGGAGGAGTTTTTGTTTGATGAGTAGACATAGTAGATGTCTTTGTACAGATTTTAAAGTGAAAACAGACACTGATCCAAGCAGACTATTTGTATGTCTTATTACATGTCTGGAGGGGATATTTAATTATTGCACAATGTGAAAAAGACGGACTAACAAGCTTTTATGCTGAACCCAGTTGAATTTAAAATCAGGATAGCCAAGAATAGCATTAAGGTTACAGCCAGCAGCAAGTTAAAGTAAGCTTAACACTTAGCACTTGGAGTGGCGACAGGGGAAATACAGCTGGCCCGACTCAGTTTGATGGGAGCTATAACAAAATCCAATATCACTATCTTACACATCTTAAGCTCACTACTCAGATAGCTAACATGTTATATCGGGTTCATTTAATTTGTACAAAAACTAAAGCGTAAATAAACAAAATGAGCTGTTTTACTGGGGTACAGGAGAATGGTAGCGGTTGCCGTGCAACCAGTGGAGACTCCAGGAAGTTAGGCCTGATACTGTCGAACCTGTTATATAATGTTCACAAATTAAAATGAAAATTTCACTTTCACGTAAAGGATGATTTAGCTGTTCTAGTTTTAAATTTGAATTAAAAAATTCTCACACTAAAGCACTCACATATTGTACTTTAATTGTTACGTGATTCGTTTTTTGGGATTTTGTTATAATAAGTTAAATAATTTGTATTTTGTTTTTTCCTTTTTGTTTTGGTGGCTGGTGTTATATAGAATATATATAATATATATTATATTTATATTCTATATTTATATAATATATAAATATAGAGAACTCATATCAACATGTAAGTAAATAATATTTGTTATACAGTATATCCAATAGAAGAGAAAGAAGCAAATATTGTACAAATCTGTAATTTATATTCTTGAGTGTGCATTCTTCCTAAGAGAATAGGTATCAGAAAAGGTTTACGTTTACTGTTGTCATACCTTATCATATTAATATAACATTGTAATTTTTAAATGTATTGACTCTTGTTAAATTATCTACCAACAGAGCTCATCAGCCTTAACTGGAAGAAAATATACTTTAGCTTTATCAAAGCATTGCATCACATTGCCAATTAATTGTGATGTTGCATACAAGCATTTTTAAATCCAATAATTTCACCTCGCTTGATGACTTTGTCCCGCTTCTTCTGATCCATCTCTCGAGGTCCAGGGGGTCTCACTGACTCCAAGGAGAAAGGGCTCGGTTTCCCAAATAGGTACCAGTATGTGCCACCGGCCCATATCACTAACCAGATTAAGAAAATCAAGAGCCACATGATTGAGACAATCAAATCACTATATCTGTCTAGATCTTCTGTAGCAGTGTAGTGTTCACAGCAGCAGTTTTATTGTGAATGCTGCTCTCCTCATGAGGCTCCTTTTATCAAGTGCCAAAGCCAAAGGTCTGGAGGAGAGGGGCTGGAGTTTGATATATAACAGTACTTATGTTATGACAAGCAATAAAGATAAAGTGATGAAAGATGACGGTGCACAAATCCCAATAATGGTATGGTGTCCAAGCTGGCACACAGTTACATTTAGACAAAAGCTCGTTGCTAAGCATTCATTTGGTGCACGGACAAAAACATCAAAATGGAATAATGGCTCCTTTTTAACCCTCTATTGATTTGGCTTTAGTTTACTTGTTCTCAGAGAAAATCTTTTAAAACCACTATGAGATGCACTATTCTATAAACATAAACAGTGTTAGGAATCTACATAATATTTGAAAGTCAATAGTTTTAAAAGGAAACACAAAGTTCCACTGCCTGTTCAGGTGTCTAATATACAGTCTAAAGGTTACAAGACATTTTGTTTTCCTCCTGTATGTAGTATCATTTTTCAGTCATTCCATGAGTTTAGTGGAAACCTGCAAAGATTAGATACAGTAAGTTCGCAATTGCTATTATCTGATAAGGCAATTAAGATAAAGTATAGGCTACACTATGGACAAGTCATCCTAGACTTTACACATGAAGTGTCCAGTTGTATGGCTTTATAACAGTGCTGAGTGAAATTACTGAGTTTCAGCATTTCAAGTCCGATAAGGACAAAGTTGGAGTCCTTGGAGAAGCATAGGGCCCCGACCCACTATCATTTTATGTAGTCCATGCATGGACTTTGTGCTCAAGTTATATACTAATTCAGTTGACTTTGAGCCATACACTTAATCTGAAGCCAGCGATAACGTGAACCAGAACAAGTCATGTTGGTACATTGGTTTTCAATTTCCTGAATTTTCAGAGATAAAATTGAAAGAAAGAAAAGGGTAATATTTCAGCCCATCTTTTTTCTATTTTCAATGGAAACAGGTGTTTAAAGGGTTTAGATGCCTCAGTTCCAGTTCATGGTATTGAAATATCATGAACCACAATAACCACACCACAACAAATTCATAGACGAATACTTCTATTCTTTTTTTTATTTGAAAATGTATATGTAGTTCTAGATAAACAGATTATGTTTTGTGTCGTCTCCACCTCGGAATTTATATATGTGAACAAAGTTAACATCATAATTTATAGATTGTTTATTATTTATGATTGATTATAAAATTGTCATTAATTGTTTTACTACACTCAATGGTTTTACTACACTCACTGCACTGCACTGAAATAACATCCGACAATGCCAATCTGACTCATGACAGAAATATCTAAATCCATGCAGCAGAACCAGATTAGCACACATTCTTGATCCTTGTCAAAACCTTAGTCAGGAGCGGCAGGCGTGAGAAGTCTGGTAAACTCACGCCTTTCTCCACACCCTCAGATT
Organism: Morone saxatilis; assembly: GCF_004916995.1. Taxonomy (NCBI): domain Eukaryota; kingdom Metazoa; phylum Chordata; class Actinopteri; family Moronidae; genus Morone; species Morone saxatilis. The sequence continues at coordinate 4,605,357 of NW_023339651.1, read as the reverse complement.
TTTTTTCTTTCCAAACTTAGAGTCTTCACACAGGCTGACTCAAGTTACATCACTTCACAATTTATCAGTTTTCATGCAACTCCCTCTGGAGCAATAAAAGGCTTTATACAACTTTTTTGTACTTTTAATTACATATTTACAATTACAGAACATGTTATATTTCATGTCTGAATCAGGGTGCCTGTACATGCATCCTCTTTCTTAGCATCCGTTGCCCTTTAACTGAAGCAGGGCGTTTAAAGTTTAGAGGTGGTTTGGCATCTGAGACGAGCTAAAAATTGGACCTTGACGTAAAATATTGATAAATCACCATGGCACTCTAAACGATAAGTCATCATAAGTAGGTCACAGTATACTTGGGTACAAAGGTGCTGATATGTGCTGCCTAAGGTCATTGGAATGAAAAAGGTTTAATGCAGCATGAATTGCCGTTTGTGTTTGTTTTGTAAATTTTTACAAGCGACAGTTGTGTTGCAAATGTTGAACAAATTCTGCGTATGCGTTGCCCTGGCTGAAAATGACACTAATTGGATGGAGAGCTCAAAATGGAAGCCGGGATGAAGCCGCTGGAATGAGCTTAAAGACTTTGATACAGGAAGCAGCTCTGTGTCAACAGGCCTGTTGACCGACTGTGCTGCAGCAAAGAAATCCTATTAAGAATTACACTAAGCAGAAGCTGCACGACTCCTGTGACTTTGGTCTGCTTTGTACAGTATCACAATTGAGTGTAATGTTGACTTCTGCTGATTTGCAGTCAGAGATGTTGGACACCAAACAATATGCAGTCAAACCTATTGAATATTAACCAGTATGATAGATTGAGATGAAAGTGCAATAGGAGTGCAATAAATGTAAGATATGTGGATGTATGGCAATAATGAGAGAAACCAGATCAGGTGAAAGCTTTGTACAGCTATTTGAATTTAATTACAAATTCACAAAGAAACATTTTTATATCAACAGGTACATCCAGTGATGGAAAAGGGTCTCACTACTGGTTGCAATAACATTACAGATCTTAGTTGTCTTACCACTGTACATTTTATTCACAAGAATTCTACAGGAACATTACAGAAATGTAACCGGCTCTCATAAAAAACATTGTGACTTTTCCCTGGATGTCTATATGCTATGTTATTATACAGCCTCCCTTTTCTCCCTTGTAGGGGTTCTTGTCATCTGGAACGCCCTTAATCAGCGGGTCATTTGGTAACATCTCCTCAACAAAAGCAATTGTTTCTGCACAGTTTGCACCCACCTGTTGTTCAGAGGAAAGATTAAAACAAATGTAAGCTTGGCAAAGCAATTTGTTTTTTCACAGGCATAAAGATGGAAATTAATTATTTAAATCTTCGTGCTAAAAAAATAATTAAGCATTTAACTATCTTAACTGTTTTCCACGTTCTTTTAATATAATACAGGCTTTTGGTTGCTTAAATTAAACATAATAATCACAATTGATGGCAAGAAAATATTACTTTTTTTTTTTTTAAAAAGAGGTAATTTACTTACTGGTGTCCTAGCTGTGCTAACTTCCTTCTTCAACTGTTCAAGCTCCATTTTCAGGATTTCCTTATCTGACATATCCCGAGCCATCCTGGCTGTAAGAGGAGATCAAGATCAAAACGTTGAAATGTCACAAAAAACAAAGAAACAAGCAAACGCTCATAAAATAAATGTAAATCCAGCATACACAAATGTCTGAGTCATCAGTCTTTACCTGTTGAATGGCGGGGTCCCCAACAATCAGAGAAAAGAGTTGGCTCCTAAGAGCTCAACGACTGTATGCCTTTGACTTGTCTGGTCGCTTCTTCACACTGACTGATCTGCGCTGTCCCACTGCTCTTCATCCCAGCTGATCCCTGCTGCTGGCTTTTGGGAGAGGCCGGCAAAGGATTGGACCTGATGTCACCAATCCCCCGTGATGAGATTAAACAATCAGGAGCCATAACCCCTGAACAGGAAGGAGGAAGGGACGAGAACACAGATCCTTAAAGATCTTAGTGGAGAAAGTGAGACACTGAAATAGAAATGATAGATGTGTGAACATCACATCATCCATTGCTAACTGTAAGCTGTGGTGCACATACCTTAATACAGTATAAGCTGTGGCGGTGTATGTCAATTCAGTGAAAAAAAAGAGTATCAGCTATAAAGATGTATGTATATGGTAGCAGCTGGGTTCATTGTGTTTAGAAAAATATAGGCATAGGACCTTGTGCAGAGAGGAAAGAGGCCGAGTCTTCCACCACTGATTTATAGATAGATAGATAGATTGCGGGGTTTTATTGAAATGGACGTTGTAGAATTTTTGCAACGTTAGAATAAAAACTTGCAGGATTTTAAGCATCAAATATTTAACAATAACACTACCATTCCATGCATTCAGTATTACCACCATTCTTTGCCAACTTACAACTCTTTGCACCTTTACCTAACTATTTTTATCTTTTTTTTATCTTTTCTATCTAAGTATTTATTCTATTTGTTGTATTTTTATTGTATTTTTAATGCTACCTGGCCTGCTATTGACAAACCCAATTTTACCCTTGTTTATCTTAATCTATCCTATTCTATCTATCTATGCTTATTCTATCATCATCTATCTATCTATTATTTCTATCCTATCTATTCTATCT
>NW_023339651.1:4602032-4602618 GCF_004916995.1 Morone saxatilis | reverse complement strand
TAATACTGATGACATGATGGTAGTGTTATTGTTAATATTTGATGCTTAAATCCTGCAGTTTATTCTACGTTGCAAAAATTCTCACAACGTCATTTCAATAAACCAAATGTATACTCGTAGCCACCTAATATGAAAGGCTAACACTGCTGTTTTTATCAATAAATTCATTCATTGATTCATTCTTTTCAGATACTGATTTGTTACTGTGTTACTGTGTACTGACAACTGCATAGAAACATATATCATTGTTTAGTAATATTGCATTATATATGTGTATTCTTTTAACACTACGCTTGTGTACATTAATGAGTAAGCACTGTCGCCTCACAAAAGTCCTGAGTTCAGTTTTTTGGAGCCTTTTTGTGTGGAGTTTGTATGTTCTCCCTGTGTCTGTATGGATTTCCCCCCACAGTTCATAGATATGCAACATAGGTGAACTGGAAACTCTAAAGTGCCCATAGATGTAAATAGGAGTGTGAATGGTTGTCTTTCTATATACAATAAATATTAGCCCTTTAGATAGACTGACGTTCTGCTCAGCGTCTACCCCACCTCCCAATGTAACCAGGGATGTGCTCCAGCATGC
>NW_023339651.1:4600613-4602006 GCF_004916995.1 Morone saxatilis | reverse complement strand
TGCAGCATCAAAATCAAAAACGTGAAAGAGAAGAGGGTGTTTAGTGTGAAGCACATAACTTTATCCATTCAAGCTAACATTGCAAATGTGTTGTCCTGTGAAACCCACTACTCCGTCCTAATAACCTCCAACTGACATTTCATCTGAGACATGACAAGTGACTGATCCTTAACTAAACCTTCAGCAGGACTCACACTAAGCCATTTTCAGGATCTGGGTTAGTCTCATCCACTCAAGATTAACCCCTGAGACACGTCACTGTGGATGACGCTCCTGGATATTATGAAGGCCTCTTGTGTCACCTGACGAAAGACGCCCCTCCCCATTGATCTGTCCTGTTTTAGTCTGAATCACTTTCATTGTCAAACAGGATGTTTCATTGACTCTGATGACAGTGAGGGCTACTTTCAAACTGTTATCTCAGTATTATATTATTGTAAACTGAATATCTTTGATTTAGGGACTGTTGTGTGGAACAGCGAAACAGCAAAGTGAAGATCCTTTGGCTCTGGGAATTTACGGGCCACAGCTGCCACCGGAGACACTGTGCTGTACTTTATATTGTTTCAGGGAATTTGTGGGTTTTAATCACCTGAAGAATTTACATTCTACAGATACATATTTTCCATAATTAAGTGCATATTTCTATTAACATTGTCTTGTCTTTTACTATGTGCTTCTGCATTGAATGTTTTATTTAGTACCTGACAGTGTAGTATAACACAGCGTTTGGCTCTGCATGCTTATAATTTATTTTATTAACTTTTGTAAAGTTAATCTTATATTCCTAAATTCTTCTTTTAACATCCGTCCAGGGACCTCAGATGAAAAACAGCCTTTTTGCTAATTGTGGTGCATTTAAATTATTACATATTAATATGCAATGTCGCTGTTTAATGAACCAATAAAAAAAGTTACACAGATTCTAAAATTACAAATTCTTTATATACTAATGAGAGTCGAAATTCTCAATTGTCTCAAAAATATAAACAACAAGATTTGATTTTTTCCACAACCAGAATTATAATCCTGTCATTGTAGGGAAGACTTTGTGTGTGGCTATAACATGTGTAAAAATGTATTTAATTTGTTATATCAATACAGAAAATGTGACTTTTTCAGTGGCTATTGAAAGTGTTTTGGGGTTGGTGCATGTGGTATCTATAAAGTAATGCAGTATTAAATCATTTTATATGGTTGTTGTCTGTAAGTATTACACACAATTTCTGTGATCAAATCTTTTAGCCTTTTGAGCAGAATAGGGCCATTTGTACCTGTCCTTATTTTCATGCAAGAAAATAATAAGGTTACGTAGCAGGCAAAGACATTATTTCCTCCAATGTCCATAACATATATATATATATAAAAAAGTTTCTTCCCGTCTGCAGCTGGC
>NW_023339651.1:4554294-4600513 GCF_004916995.1 Morone saxatilis | reverse complement strand
AAAAACCAACTTGGCAATAAACGAAATTCTGATTCTGATTCTGATATTTCTGTAACTACCACCTTTCTCCTGTAGAGGGCGGTGTCCAACTTTCCTATGTTTTCTCCTGCGTCCTTGAACGACACCGCCCCGCCCACCTGGATCCGCCAGCCAATAGGAAGACGTCTTGACTGTAGGGCACAAACTCTTTTCAAAATAAGAGCATCGTAGCTCGAATCGAAGCTACCTTCTATAGAGAAGAAAGATGCGTGCTTTTATTACGACACGCACACGCATATTGTCGCCGGAAAATCATTTTGAGCGTCTGCAGCGTAGTTGGAGGATTGACGTACTACAGCAGCGATGGCAGCTCCTAGTAGGAAACAGACGTTCAGGTTTCTCAGCCAGTTAGGAGCGTTTATTTTAACCCGCTTCGGGTTTTGGAACTGCTTCAGCATGTTGATGCTGTTTGCCGAACGAGCGGACTCCAAAAGGTAAAACGAGAGAGGTGAAGAGGGCCAATGTGAGACAGCTACCTCGAGCTAACGTTAACGAGCTAACCGCACCGACAAACGTGTGTAAACACAGCTTTTATTTATCTTATAATTAGTGTAATTTTAGGACAACAGGCGTGCTAGCCGACTTCTTTCCTGTCCTTTTTTTTTTATTGAGGATGTAAACCTGATAACTAACCCAACTAATGGGGGTTGTAGTTTAAGTTGCAGCCATATGGAGTTGTTTAAATGAGAAAGACGGGTTATATATTTAGCCTGGTCTGTAATTTTCAGTCGGACAGGACACAGGCTGTAATTTCTCTCAGTAGTAATGGTGCTTTTAATCTCTTCTGTGCACTGGGCGTGTATTGTTTCAGTCTGTGGTGGGTTGGTCTTACTCAGACTACCACACCCCTCTGAATTATCCTGTAATTATAGCAGCTTGTAGGGAAAATGATGTACAGCCTTTATCATACCTGACTTGGTCATTTGCAATAATTCTTTACTTGGTGTTGTGCTGTAAGGGCTCACTAGCCTCTTTGGAAATGATTTTGACAGTGAGTTGGGTCATTTGAATTAAGTCCATGTGCTGCTTACAGCTTCATAAAGGCAAACAGCTGCATGTGGTTCTTCATTCTTTACCATTAAACACAGTAGCCTCCTTTAGGGTGGTTCACTGCTGGACTCTTTTACAACACTTTGGGGTTTTCTTTTGGGTTGAACAGTAGTAGATCCTTTAATTCAAACTGATTTAGATTCCTCTGTCCCTCATGAAGGGCCGATTTGGGATTGAAATGTACATTTTTTGTGAGTCTTTTGTGAAACAGAAAAAAGCAGTTCAGCTAAAGTTACATGAATATTAATTATATCCTGTAAAAGTGTTGTCAAAATAATTATTTGGATTTTCTAACACAAAATCCTGTAATAAAAAGCATCTAAGATCTTATACAGCAGCAGTTTTTCACAAAAAAATGCTATCATTCATTTAGATATTATATTTAATCCGAGAGATTATGAACAACACTATTGAGTAATTGTTCTGCAGTATTGTTAATATAACAATAAATGAGCAATCACAACAGTTTATAGATGAATTGTTAACATAAATGATCAGTAGTTAGTTGCAGCCCTAGTGCAGAAACAAGTGTATTGTCAATGCAGCAGAAGCATCCCAATGCATAGTACAGTGTTTGCCCACCTCTACAATACACAATATGCATCGGACTGTCAAAAATAAAGCAGTAGCTACAGAAGTGAAAACAATAGAGTTTTATTTAAAGTTCTTTTGATTCATTCTCCTCTGCAGGAAGCCAGACATCCATGTACCGTACCTGTACGTGGACATGGGGGCAGCAGTGCTCTGCGCCAGCTTCATGTCGTTTGGGGTGAAGAGGAGGTGGTTTGCGATGGCCGCTGCTATCCAACTGGCCGTCAGCACTTACGCGGCGTATATTGGAGAGCAGGTGTACTACGGGGACTGGCTTAAGGTGAGTCACCGTCTGTGGTTTACAGCAACAAAGCTGCTGTTCAGTTACTGGACTCAGCATCATCTTCTCCCTGCAACCTGCTTTTTGTTCACTGTTACTGTTTTCTAATATCAGTTATGGTATTGCAGGCTGGCCTTTCCTCTGGTTTGGCTGACTGTAGGTTGTTGTAAGCAGTTTCACAGTTTTGAAGCAGCTGATAACAATCAGCAAATATTTATCTTAATGTTTCAGTAATGACAAACATACATTTATATCAGGCGATTTGACGATAAGTGTCAACAACAGGGGGAATGTTTGTTTTAAGTTGTAAGTTTTTTATTAATATGAAGACCACAGTGCAGCACAAGACAACATCAGATAACAAAAACAAGCACACACACAAGTAGGTACAAATCAAATATGACATATATATACACAGTGAAAATAAAAATGTGAATAAAATAAATAAAAATATTTATTTGCTATTATGTTTGTTTATATAAATTAGAAAATGAGACCAGACTTTATAGAAATGTCCTCGATCGTTATCATACCTGATCATAGATTCAAAGCTTCTTTACATGTTCATTTTAAGGTTCTTTACAGGGACATTGCTACTGCATTGAACTCTTCAAATGAGCTTTTAAACACTTCTGGTTTACTTTCTGTTGGCAATGAAGCAATGTTTCTACTGCAGTCTCACCTGCTGAATTCTGACTGTTCGGGCCACAGTTCAAACTGCCACAGAATCAGATATAGAAACACATTCAAAAGTGGCCCAGATTAGTGGTGAGATATTAAGAACAGATCTGTGTCACGCAAAATGGATCTGGGCCACCGTAGAAGTTTGAAAGTAGATGGTTTCATCAGCGATTCTAAACGTATATTACAGCCTGATCATTGCTGCCCTGCAGGTACGAATGTATTCCAGAGTGCTGGCCATTATCGGAGGCTTCATGGTTCTGGCCAGTGGGGCGGGGGAGGTATACAGACAGAAACCTCGCAGCAGATCCCTGCAGTCGACTGGACAGGTTTTCCTGGGAGTCTACCTCATCTGCATGGTAAGATCTAGTCAGCTTTATGGAGTATTTGCATGTGGCTGGAGATTCTGACTCGAACAGTCACAGGATACGTTTCGTAACTGACTGAAGCTCCTATCCAAATGACCACATGCTGTTTTATAGCACTGTAAACTCACTATCTTTGGGTTTTAGATTGTTGCTCAGACAGAACAAGATATTTAAAGACGTCAAATCGGGCTCTGAGAAACTGAAGCTCATTTTTCATCATTTTATGAGATTTTATAGATTAAATTATGAATCAAGAAAGAAATAAGTAGATTAATTATTAATGAAAAGTTATTAGTTGCAGCTATTGTCTTAACAAGCCAAGTTAAAGATCACAATTCATTTTGTGATCATTAAATATAAAAAAGACCTATTTGGAGTCAATATGTACAAACCAGATAATCATCATCCTTTTGAATAATGCTTCTTTTCTGCATAAGTCAAATGAATCACACCGTCACATATAATACTTTATTTAAGTTAAAACAAATCAAAGCCTGTTTTCAGTGTCATTTTAAATGACGCAGTACCACTTCCCCCCCACTAGGTGTACTCCCTCCAGCACAGCAAAGAGGACAGGCAGGCCTATCTAAACCACATCGTGGGAGGAGAGATCACTCTGATGCTGCTGGAGGTTCTGTTCGGGGTGCTGGCCCTGGCCTTCCTGTCCGGCTGCTACATCCGCCTGGCCGCACAGATCCTGGCCACCGTCCTGCCTCTGGTGATCCTGCTCATCGACGGCAACCTGGGCTACTGGCACCACACCCGCAAGGTGGAGTTCTGGAACCAGATGAAGCTGATAGGACATAACGTGGGCATCTTCGGCGCTGTGTTGATCCTGGCCACCGACGGTTGAACCCTCGCGCTCTCACAGAGAACTTTTACCGACCGAGGTGTCTGCGCAGGACGAGACTGATGGCCTTTACGGCACAGCCCGACTTTGTACCGAAGGCTGCCGTTGCTCAGTGACCTCTCAGGATATTAAACACTCCAAGCTGAGACTGTTGGATGTAAGCAGCGTCGATTGTCTTTACCTACCAGTTGGTAACTTTTGCAAGAAAAAGAAAAAAACACGAGCTTCCTTTTTAGCAATTTAATAATTTATTCAGATTCATGTTTACATTTTTGTCTCTGTTGCGCTCTGAAACATGACACTGAGTATAAGTACTTTATACCTACAGGGGGAATACCTTTTACTCCAAAAATTAAAGTCTTAAATGGTTTGATAATATTTTACAAATAAAGGGAAAATTTATGCTGTCTTGTCTGTGGAATGGGAGGGTTACATTTATGGCCATTTGGTGATAAACACTTGCTTTCAACTTGCATTCATGTGAAATTCATTAAACTGAATAAGCACAGCTGTTTAATCTGTGTAAATAGTAATAATTTTATATGAAATGACTTAGTTTAGTTACATGATGGAAGTTCTGAGTTTGAGTATTTTGATCATTACAATAATTATTTCACTTTATTGTTCAAACTGTAATTAAACTGCAGTACTGTTTATGATGATCTATCTACGACCACCTCAACTTTCCATAAAACCATGTCAGCGTAGCACAGGATGAAAGGCTGAATGTAACCGACGCCTCAGACTAAATTGGATTTGGAGCTAAAAACGTATGTCGTCCAATACAGTCCTGCAATGAATCCTGCCTTAGTGAAGGTTATTGTGTTCAGTTTTTGTTTTGGAGAGGTGTTGCTGTATGGTCATTTTGGAGGATGTAGTTTATGGTGTTGTATTATACTGACAGCACTTTCTGTTACTGAGCCTGACCTCATTGAAACAAGTGTGCTGGACAAAATATTAAAAACACCTCTCTGTATAAAACACTACGATTAAGTAGCACCACAAACTGAGAACGTTTTTCTCTTGAGACTAAAAATGCATTATTAAGTCATTCATATGTGCAAGCCAGAATTAAGTTATTTATGCAGTTGTTTCTCTTTTGCCATTAAACAGTTTCAGTGTAGATGTTAAATAAATGTTAATCTCACTGAGATACTTTAAACCTGTCAGGTTGTTCAGTTCTGGCTGAGAATAGTTTTCTTTTGTTCCTTTTTTTACCATTGTTGTAATGATAAAGTTTATTATTGTTATAATATATAATAAAATGAGGGTTGAGCCAAATGTCCATTGCTAGTATCAGACTTAATTACCGGTTATTAGTCCATCCATGATGGTGTGACCATTGTTATCACTTGTATTACTGCACAGCCAAAATAAAAAGGTTAGTAAGTTCACCACCTACAAGAAAGATGAGATACTGGAACACAATCAGTTCTCCAAATTCCAAAGGACGTCATTAGAAGAGACAGATGTAGTTAGATGGTTTCAGAGATGTCAAATGGTGATCGGAATTTCAAAAATGTTTGAAGATGTACCGTCAGTAACCTGTACTAACCACCACACCCACATCTATAGAAAGAGGTTTCTTGGCTGTTGCTTGGCTCAAGTTAGACACCTCTTCAAACTGAATACTTGGCGACTGTTAAAAAAAGATACGCACATTTAAAGGAGTTTTAAAGGGCTATTCTGTACTTAAATTAAGTAAATTAAAGAAAGCTTTAAAGGAGATTTAATTGTAAAGTGAAGTCAGATCATGTGGTCTAAGGGCTGGATGAAACATGATGCTGTGTGGTTGGATACAATCTATTATGCAACAACGTCCAATACATGGTCATGAATAAAACACATCATTTTTCTTGTCCATCTGACTCTGCATCACTGGCAGCTTGTTTGTTCTTACGGTTGTGCTCTGCTTTGACCAGGGCGCCAATCACAGCGAGCATCACCGTGATGGTGATGACGAGCACTGATGCTGTCTCAGTGACACACAGCTGGCTGTCCAGCGACGCCAGGGAGCTCCCGGCTTGCTGAGCAGGAGCATGACAGATGATGTCCTTGTAGTCGTACACCAGCAGATGTCGAACGCGATGGATCTTGACGAAGACGCGCTGCAGCTCACAGTCACAGATCCAAGGGTTGGAGGACATCTGAAGGTGGGTTGTGGTGGTCTGGAGCTTCAGGAAGGTCTTGAACCTGATGTGCTGCAGCTGGTTTCCCTGCAGGCCCAGCAAAGTCAGACTCCGCAGAGGAGCCAGAGCTTCCGTCTCGATCGCTGAGATGTTGTTGTGGCCCAGCAGAAGCACCTCCAGGCTTTGCTGCCTGCTCAACAGGCCGTCTTTAAGCACGTTCAGCTTGTTTCCTTCCAGGTTAAGGAGGCTCAGTCGAGACAGGCCGCTGAAAGTCCCGACATCCATCGCCCGGATGCGGTTGTAACTGAGGTCCAGTTTCCTCAGGTTTTCAAACTCACCCAGTGAAGCGGAGTCCAGGTGCTGCAGCAGGTTGTGGTCCAGCCGGAGCTCCTGCAGGGAGGACAGACTCTGAGAGAAGTCCTGAGGGAGCCAACGCAGCTGGTTAAAACTCAAGTCCAGCCTCTCCAGGAACTCCAGTGATGACAGAGACTGAAATGAAAGAGGACAGAAAATAGGCCTCATGCTGAAATCATGTCTCAAAAACAGTGGTGAAAAGTAACTAAGTACATTAACTGTACTTAAGTACAATTTTGAGGTACTTTACTTGAGTATTATATGGTAATTACTGGTTCATACTCTTCTACATTTCAGATGAGGATATTGTCCTTTGTACTACATTCATCAACAAGTAATCCAAATTAGTCATTTGACAAAAAGTAATAGGCAACAATTTTGATAATCAATCAATCCCTTTACTCATTAATCAGGAAAAAGTGCCAAACATTTGCTGCTTTTCTTGGTTTCATACAGTAGTGGAATGTGGAAAGTATATTTACTCAAGTACTGCACTTTGGTACTAATTTGAGGTACTCAAACTACTTCTACTTCTATCAGAGGGAAATATAAATTTTTCTTCATAAAGATACCTTTATCTAACTTAGTTAGTAGCTTCTTCACAAATTAAAATGTCTGTTAAACAAATCAAGAGATTATAAAATATGATGTTTAGTCATAAATTAAACTATAGAACAGTTTATGTAAGTATATCTGATTAGTCAAGTAGTCAACTGACATAAAAGTATGTAAAAATGGCTCATGGCTCCAGCTTCACAAATGTGAGGATTTCTGCTTTTTATTTTAATTAATACTTTAAATGTATTTTTAATTATTTTGAGGTTTGGATTGTTGGTTGGACAAAACAAGCACTAGAAAGGTGTCACTGCGGACTTCGAGTAGTTGTGACGGCATTATTTTGCTCACTATTTCAGAATTGTTACAAACTAAACAATTAATTGGTTAATGGAGAAAACAATCATCACATTAATAAATAATAAAAATAACACAATAAAATTGCACAAAGTAATTAAAAATTAGGTCCTACTTTGACATTGATGCTTATATAATAATAATAGTATAACAACCACAGGGGAAATTTTTTTGCATTGAGCACTGAGTGACTACTTTTATAAAGTACATTTTCATGATTATATTTATTATATATATTATTGTAAAGGAAAAATCTTTGGTTTTGAACTGCAATTGAACACCTCAGTTTGGGCTCTGAGAACATGTGCAGGCACTTATTACCATTTTCCGACAAATTGTTATATATATATATATATATATTTTAGATTAATTAATTATGAAGCTAATCATTAGTTGCAGCCCTATTTCACAGCTTTAGTTAATGGTTAGCACTTTATACTTTAAGATTTCATACACACAGATCAACTTAATTACAACTTGAATACAAAATATGGTGCCTATTTAAAGAGTGGACTATCATATATTAAAAATTATATATTAAGTAAGTATAATATAAGTATAAATCGGTTCCCACCCCTCCAAAAGCTGCAACACTACCATGCTGCTTAGTCTGGTCTAAACTAAAGTATTGAGCACAGAATATACACAATAAAAGTGAATGCGAGGTTTTGGTTTTCGGGTACCTGTGGCTGCAGAGTTTGGATGCTGTTGTTGGACATCAGGAGGATCTTGAGTGACCACAAGCCTACGAAGGATCTGGTGCGTACCTCCGTCAGCTTGTTCCCACTTAAGTCCAGCAGCCAGGTGCCATGGGGGACACTGGGAGGGACCCACACCAGACCTCGAGACCGGCAGTCCACCAGGTCAGAGGATTCATAGCACAGGCAGTGGCTGGGACACAGCTTAAAGCCCAACACGGTGTTCAGGAGAAGAGGCAGCACACAGAGCATCGTGCAGCCACCGACAGGCATCTTCAGCTTAGATCAGAGTCTCATCACTCCTGCTGAAAGGCCCAGTTACCCTCCTGCATGTATCTCCCTCAGAGCAATACCAAAAGAACCTGTTTCAGTGGCAGGATATCGATGTCATTTCAGTAAATTCACTATGAGCAGACACTGAATATTTTAGAGAGGGGATTATGGGCTTAAACAGATAATCACGAAACATGACCATATCTGAGGAACAAACCTGCTGTTTTGGACTCTTTCCTAAAGTAAGGATTTACATCTGTTACTGCGTTTGCAGAGTTTTTACTTTTTCCTGTTTGCTTTATCTTAGCATTCAACATCACATTACATAAGATTATATGGATATTTCATAACTAAATCTTTTGAGTCACAGAGGGAATCAGTTTGTTACCGATTATGGGAATGACGACATTGATTTTAATTAGGAACATGATTTTAATCCGTCCCAATGTAATGACTGACCTCAAAATTATGTCTGAGTATCTTCTGTAAATTAAAAATTTAATCTTTTTTTTTTTTTTTTTAAATCAAACCAGCTTTTTTTCAAGTATGACCATGTTCATGTTTTCTGTCCTCTATGAAAATAAACTCAATATTTTGGGGGTTTTGTACTGTTTCTCAGACAAAACAAGACATTTGATTTACTCAACTGGATCTTTAGGGAATTGCGACGAGCGCTTTTCACCATTTTCTGACATTTTACAGACAAAACTGAAAATTCTTACTTAGACCTACTTTTAAATCACAAGTCATCAGTGAACAAACCACATAAAACCACATCAGCCTACCTTAAATCTTTGCTGTACTTCCACTCAGACACAGAAATCACTGCTCTTCTCAAGTATTTTCCAAGTGCAGCTACATTAGTTTTAACTTTAACTACATATTTCAATAAAGATTCACAGTCCGGATTTACTGTCAGGTGCTCTTTGTCGCCCAGAGGACAGCAGTAAATGTCATCAAGCAGCTTTAGAGCAACCAGAGGCTTAAGACATTTAAATAATTAATTTGAAACCGTGATGGCTTCAGTTCCCTGTAGTTACACGGATGGATCGCAATCAGACGACCAAACAATCCCTGAAAAGAAACCTGAGCATTGTCCATAAAAAGGTGGACGATGTGGCAGCCTGACCCGTCACCCAGAGGACAGTTAAGGACGACTGTGATTGTCACGTTTCCAGCAAACCACAAATATGCACGCTCAGTGTTTTACCCTCCGCGTGTCCCACAGCTGACACATATCCAGTGATTCCTATTATCTCATTATCTCAACAAAGAAAGCGATTGCATAGATCAGTTAGTTCATTCTTCATTAGACCATTAAAAAGCTGTTGAAAATTACAGTATTACAGTCAGAATTTTTGTTACTTTTATTTTAGAAAATGTCCTTTAAAGTGTGGCATTTCAAGTCACATTTTGTTTAAAATACAGAAAATACAGACAGTAGAACATGGATACAGCAAAAAAGGAAACAATGACAGAAAATAAAGCTAACAAGCCTTTCTGACTGCTCTAGTTTTCTCTTTTTGAAATGGAACTGAAGGCAAAGGAAGGAGGGTGGAAAAAGAAAAAGGTTTCAGGGACAGGGGGGAGGAGTGGGGGCAGAATGAGACAAGTTAGTTAAGGAAACTATGGTTGCTTTATGGTTCATGTTTAAATTATTCTTTATAAAGTCTAATTTAAGATTTAATCTTTCCTCTTTCTTTTTTGTCTTTTTCATTTAATGGTATTTTGATCTTCTGTATCCAGGGCCCTCAGCGCTCCTCCTTGTGGTCTCAGACTGAGGACAAGGAATGCCGACTTAGTCTGGCAGTGGGAACAAAACCACCCGCGTCGCCTTCCCTGGCCGACCCACACTGCCAACTCAAGAAGATAAAGTGGAGTCCTTCTGTGTTTGCTGTGCTTGTGAACGTTGCATGGACTTCTGACTTTCCACGTCTCTAAAATGTTTCTCAACCTGCAAGGACAAAACATGTATGAACAATATGGACAGAGATTCTGTACAAAACAAACCTTAAAACATACGTATCTAAACAAGGAGCACTCGAAGCTGCCCGATCTACCAGCTGGGGCGTCCTGATAAACTTTGACGATTTGAATCTCGTGCTGTCAGAACGATATATAATAATATTCAAACAGTTAAGTACTTGTGCAGGTAGGTCAGGTGTGAGAGGCTACGCAGGGCTTCTTTCTTTGGTGCTTATATTAAAACAAGTTCTGCCACTTCTCATGTGTACATTAGCGCACACTAATACTATGAATGCCTTCCTGGAAAGAGTGTCTGAGAAAGCTGCCTGGAAACACTCACACATTTTAAAAGTGCATTTAATGGCGTTATGTTCTCCATTTTGGGGTTTGGTTGAGCTAAGTTAATAATTTTCACACCGAAAAACAAAAATAACGTGTGAATCTCATTTTAATTCGTACAGCAGTAAAGTTATGCCGGAAATAACGTGACTTCACCGAGACCTACGCACCAATGGCATCGAAATTTGATCATGATTTACGATTTTGGGCAAACGACGCCAAAACTAATAAAAATCGGGGGGAAACATTGTTTACAGTCTGCGTATTTCCGTCGCTCCCACAGCACGCACTGCAACACGAGTCATCGCTCGGTTTACTCGCCGTTCCGACCTGTCGCGCCGACAACGTGAAGCACGGGAGCGCCGTCACTATTTATACTTAGGTCGCGACACTCGCTGCAGTCTTCTCCCTGCAACACGTTGTTTAAACAGGTAACGAGGGAAAAACTTACAATGTTTACGGAGGAGGAAAGTGTAAACTAGAGGACTCAATGACTGCAGTGTTTTTAGACACAAATGTCCAATAAAATGCAGCATGTTCTGAGTTTAAAAATCGATGGATATTTATCACAAATATCGTGATTTAGATTATTACAATTATTAATTTATATTAATAAACACATCTAAAAATAATAATCATCCTACCAATGGCTGTGCATCACTTCACAGCTAGAGGTTAGTGGCACGTGTGCAGGAACTCAAATGGAGAGCAGATGACAGGAGTGACACTGAATCTCTACTGGCTGACAGCCGAACAGCAGCAGACGCTGTCGTCAACTTTAAAACTTTAACCTTTTTCCCGCTTTTAAGTGTCGGCAGGGAGCGTACAATGGCTTTGACAGGGAGAGCGAGGAAGACACGTGCTCACATTGTCCTGAAAAAGAGGTCCAATCAGGCGACTCAAGTTCAAACTCCTATGTGGGTTAGTGAGTGTCGAAGCTTTAAAGTTCAGAAACACTGACACATACAGACCGATTCTGCTTCCAGGTTCCCAAACTACATTTCTGACAGTTAACTGAAAATCGTTTGAGGTTGTTGTTGGTGAAATATCGTACAGATATAAAAGCATACTTACTATTTTGCGTACATGACTTAAAGCGCTTCCCTCTTTGCCTTTGCAGTTCTCAACCTGGTAAGGCGGCGAGATTACGACGTCGTCCATCACAATAATGTTCTTCTCCTGCCATTTACAGTCTTTGATGCTGCAAAGAAAAAGCAAACAGCTTATCAGCAGCTGAGTGAAGCAAACGATGTAAAGGAACTGGAAAGGCGTGGACTGTGGATTTTTCCTCACATTCGTTTTCCACAGACTTGGTTATAACACAGTATCCAATAACATGACTAATAGTACGTCAAATACGTTGCATAACTACAATCGACAGATATTTGTAGCTAAATGAAAGTGAAACTATATCTCACTAGATAAGTTTCGTGTTGAGTGAATTGGTCACTGGGGGAAAAGAAAGAAAAAAAACAGGGAACAAAAATAGGATTTTACGAGACAATCTACTCCGCAAGTAACAAGAAATATGCACGTGTCTTAAAAAAAGACGGATTTAATCTCGGCGTGACAACTTACTATAGTTGACTGTCCACAAAGAAGGGAAACACCCATACAGGTGTCCAATTACAGTCTGATGTGAGGCTAAAATAGGTCTGATCAGATATCTGAGAAGAACATCGGATACCATCCATGTCGCATAACGAACGTACGTTTGACACAAAGTTTAATTAACTTTGTCAGACAGCCACAGGACAGACGGAGGAAATTATTTCTGTTTTGTTGTCTAAAAAACTGAAGTTAGGGATTAAAACCAAGCTGTTTTACATCTATAGTGTACCTTTCTTTCTTTCTACCCTTATTTAAACTGCTCTTGGATCAGCTCTGACACCTGACAACAAAAAGGGTTTTAATTAAATAAAGTGTGATACAGGAAGAGGCGAGATATCTGGAATATGAGTTTGTCTTTGACGGATTTAAAAGTGGAAAAGAGGCGAAGTAGTCGAGTCAGTCAGAACAAATAAAAGGAGGCAAAGCTTCCTCAATGAGCACACTTAGTTTGGACACTGATGGAGAATCACTGAAGGAATAAAACGAACAGTGTGAAGTTCTTACGTTTTGTGAATAGTCTGGAATAGCTGTTGGCCCTCCACAGAAACCCCAGCACTGATTGCATAGGCTTGGGACAGCTTGTCCTCCTTTTCTGTCCGTGCTCGATTGGCAAGCTGTGAAGAGTTAAATCAGAACAGAAGGCATTCTTACTGTCAAACATTACTCGCTCCGACAGCTTTGAACCGGGAACAGGTGACCAGTTAATCACAAGTGGACTTTACACGGACACTTTTCATTTATTTTAGCAATGTTAAAGTTGTTTTTCCTGCTGTTGTGTCCCAATTCAGGGTGTGGATCCTAACTAGTCCGTATTTCTACACAGAATCATCACAGACGGACAACGGCAGGGACATTTCACAGGCTTATCTTGCCCAAATTTGATGTACAGCGCCTGAACGCATCGTTAGTTTTATCCTTTTAGGGATCCAGGCCCCCGAACGGAGTCACAGCTCAATAAATAAGCTGCATTTTCAAGCTCACATACAGTTTCTAACTTTTGTTTCACCTGGAAATGAACCCTTCCCCATTTACACTCACCACCACCAACGAAGACACGCACGTAAAGAGGACAGAAACACAGTTAACGGACTCACCTTGCTAACATTCAGTGATGCTAGTGGGGGTGGAGTCTCGGTGCGGTCATTTATTATGTCCACATCAGAAACATAGGCTAAGTTGATCAGGATGACGTCGTTGAGGTTCGGCTTTCCGCTGGAGGAAGCACACTCTTTGAAAAGAAGTCAAGGCGGCACACAACTTCACGGCAAATGCATCGCAGAACAATAATGAGCATCGCAATCCGACCCCCGATGAACCTGAACAGAGAGGCTTAAGATACGGAGAACACTGGCTGACTTACACCGACGGTGAACGGTTGTGCCTGTTACAGCGTGCGGTCAGCAAAGGCAGTGCTGCCACCTGTCGTAACCACGGAGGAAGAGAGACATGTTGGATGTGTGTTTAAATTGACGTACAGATCATTTACATACATGAAAAGGAGCAAATGAAGTGTTCCCTTTCTGTGATTTTGAATGAGAAGTCTATGAGATTAGGTTTCTTTAGAGTCAATTACCTGATTAATCAAACAAACTCAACTGTGGGATCTTGATGAGAGCAGTCGGATGAAGTCTCAGGAACATTTTGAGAGAAAAAACAGCTAAATTTTGGACTTTTATACAGAAACGTGTACAAAAATTAACAGGAAAATGTTGTAAATGTGTCTGTGGCCCCAAAGCATTTACCCCACTTGTCAGACTTCTCTCTCTTTCTCAATATTTTACACCAATTTGCTAAATATTGCTGGTACGCGCCAAGTTATCTTTAATTTATTTGGTTCATTGATATAAAACAACATAAAAGCACAAACTAGGAGAGGGTTTGACCCGTTTTGACAGCGACCACATGACCGTAAAAGTTTGACCCAAGTAGTAAAAGTAAACGGCTCAAACTTCAAGCCAAATGTAATTTAAATGTACAATCTGGTCTCATCTTTGTTTCAATGTGAGCTATATATAATTAACTATATTTAAAGGCCTACAAAAGAAAGCTTCATATAAAAATCCAGGTTTTTTTCATAGTATATTGCTGAACTGTGGCTCTTTTCTGACTGTGATGTTAGTCCAGTGTATCTCGGATGGGACTTAAACCATTTAAACAAATATATATATTAAAAAAAAAGGCCTCTGATGCAAACTGTCAAACCTCCACACTGTATTAAACTTTAATTCATCTGGTGTCTCAACCAAACACCTCGGTCACTACAAGTCTTAGGTCAGTGTAAGTCATGAGGAGGAGGCAGCATCTAAATAATGTTAATACTTTTACACACACACACACACACACACACACAGAGGGCAATGAATGGGTGTAGACACCGAGCAGGCTAACTCATGCTCAATCTCGTTGAAACGAAACATCACTCTGGCACAATTCACCCCCGTTAATAATCCCCGAATTACATTCTCACGAGAATCGAGTGAGACATAGTAAAATAAATAAAAAAAAAGGCTCAGCTGGTGAGCTCGGGAAGGCTAATACCGTGCGGGGTTGACCGAAACTTAGCACGTTAGCGCCGCGGCTAAGAGCAACTCGGTTGTAGCGTGGACGGGTACTCGGTGTCCATTCATCACCAACCGTCGGAAAATAACCGTTAGCGTCTCCGAGCGACGAACCGCCAACCAACGGTCGAGGGGTACAAAAAAAAAAAAAAAAAAAAAAATCTGTGCACGCGAAGCCGGAGCGAGGGGCGCTCGAACGTCAGTTAGCCTCGCGAACTAGCGGCGGTTGGTGCCCGTTGAGAGCACACAGCCATGATGCCTTAACTACAGGGATCCGCTGCCAGATAGTGATCCATGTTGAGGTCTGGCTAAATACAATGAGTGGATTCAAAACACATGCACTCCCCGAGCAGGGTATCGCGAAGCCGTGAGCTGACCCGGCAACAGCAATAGTGGCTCAAACGGATACGAGGTGGATGCGCGGCTGGGGCAGTGAGTGGAGATGTTTTAAAACGGACAAAGATATGCAGCTCGGCTACCACCAATTACGCCTGCGCGGATCACTATTTGACATATTTTTTCGGTTACCCTACAGGCCCTTGCAGCCAGGCAGGCCAGCAAGCCCGCCCGGCAGCTCGAAACAAACAAAGGATACTCAGAGTTAACATCTTGGACTGGTAGTCAAACGCGACCACTTCTCCCTGTAGACGTTGGCCCAGGCAGGTGAGGCAAGAGACATGGCTCCCGACGCTGAAATACTCCCCCGGTCCAGGAGCCGCCATCTTCTCCGCCAGGAAACCGGAGCGCCTGCCTTACGTAAAACGACGCGATGTCGTATGGAGACGGAAACCTGGGCGTGTCGAAGTACGTCGCGCTGTGGTCATTTTTATTATCGTAGTACGGTGAATTATATTTGCATTTTAAACATGTGTAAGCCCCGCGTCGTGTCGTGTCATCACACCGTCTGCTAAGTGATTTTAATTGTGAATTAAATGTAAATGTAATTTAATTCATCGAGGTAAAATGCGGCTTTGTCTCGCTTTGCGGTCCACGTAAAGTGCTCCCCCCCCTACTGGAGGTTTAATGGTACTGCCCGCTTTGCTGCAGCACTTCCTGAAGTCACAAAAATAAATGAGGATTGCATATTGATTGTTTTATCATTTTTAAAAACATATGTATTGAGAGAGGACTCGGGCATGGAGGCCGTGTACACACAGGGCATCTGGATGGCCGAAAGTCTCCAGCAGAGGACGATAAGTCAAGAGAAAACGTGGCAAGTCATCACTCATATTGGAGATCCCAAAGCTGCCTTTCTGCTCGTCTTCCCCTTCACATACTTCATCAGCAAGCGAGCTGGAGTGGCGGTGCTTTGGGTGGCAGCTGTGTCGGAGTGGTTGAACCTGGTGTTTAAATGGTAAGGCATGTTTTGAACACGGTCTTTAAAGTGTGTGTCTATTTTCTCACACACTGTTTCTAGCGTGAAGCTAAACGCCGTGTCGGCATCGGAAGCAGTTAGTGTCAGGCGTAAAGCTACAACCACAACTGCACTTGTTTTCTTTATTCGGTTTTTTTTTTTATTCGCAGTAATTAAGTTAAAAAAAACAATTATATGTTTTATTCTGTTGACGCCGCAGCTTCCGGGAATCCATCGTGACCGGCGCTGTCCGACCGTGCGCACAGTCCGAGGGGAAACAACAGCGGAACCTTGTACACACAGCACCCATAGATATATATTAAGAACCGTGTCTAAGAAAAGGGACAAGAGTGGTCATAAAGTAACATTGATAACATTGGTTACTCATCATAACAGAATATTAAGATATAATAAGATTATTTATATATAAATATATATATAAATATGAATCCGGGGGACTCAAATAGGGAATGTGCTTTGTTAAAACAGATTGTCTGCACACACAAACACACACTCCACACCACAAATGGTATTACTGTTACTGTAAAGTGGATGAAACAGAATGCAAGTGAAATATCACAAATTAAATTAAAACATTTTTAAAAACAGCTCAGATCTTTTTGTTTGAAATATGTGTCCGATTATATTAAACCCTCGGAAACTGGGAATAGATGTTCATGTTTGTTGAATTCCAGCATACATGGGAGTATAACAAGAAGCAAGAATGCTGATAAACTGGCAAAATGAGAATTAGGAATTGTGACAGTAACGTTTTTAGAAATAATTTTTGATACGGCTGAAGCAAAAGCATTTATGTACCATGAAATAATGAAATCTCAAAGGGAAATATGGGATAAATACAATAAAGGAGTGCGTTATTGTAGCTTTAGAAGTTGTAGCGGTTGGTGTAGAAAAGAAAATGTAATTTTCTTCTTAATTAAGGTGAGGAAAGTTCAGTGTAGAAAGAGTACGACTTAAGGATAGGGTAATAGAAACTGTAGGAAAAAGGATAGTTGGACAAACAATGTTATGAGACTTATAAACAGAAATAGATTTAATATCCAGAGTGCAAACACTACCTAAAGTCCTGATGTTAGACACTCGTACAGTAGGTGGCGGCATGCACCTTCATGATACATACATTTACTTTTACTAACTTACTGTATACTTTGTGTTGTGAATTCAATTTCTCCCAGGATGCTGTTTGGAGAAAGGCCATTCTGGTGGATCGGTGAATCACGTCTGTTTGTCAACAAGCAACCCAAAGTTCACCAGTTTTCCTCCACCTGTGAAACCGGCCCAGGTGAGAAGTGAGAAGTGTTTCAGTCGTAGTCGGCACACTTGATTTATTGCACTCAGTAAGCTCTAAAGCCGGCGTCTGTCTCCCAGGCAGCCCGTCGGGACATGCGATGGTGACGGCAGCAGTCTGGTGGGTTGTGGTGTCCTCACTGGGGTCATTTCTGTACTCACGTACTCACAGGTACGCCCATGTATTATTTTAAACAAATGTGCTGTTTTTAGCTTTGAAAACTGGAGGATATCAGAGCTATTGTTTAGGGAATCTCTCTGTGTTTCTATCTTCACTGTGCCTCCAGCTTGGTGTTGTCAGCTGCCCCCTACCTGCTGTATGTGGTGATGCTGGTGGCGGTTGGAATCTCCAGGATCTTTATCCTCGCCCACTTCCCTCACCAGGTCATTGCTGGCTCCATTACAGGTCTGAATACAGTTCAGTGCACTGAAACAGTATGGGTAGGCTCTGTATATGTAATTTTACATAAAAAAAAATATCTTCCTAATTAATACATTTCCTGAAAAATCAGTTAAGACATCACAAATGAGTAAAATAACCAGAGAGTAATGGCTGATTTTGGCTAATCTATTGAATTAAATGCCTGACAAGTACTTTTTCCACACTGATGCAAAAATCATTTGAATCCGAAATTACCATAAAACCTTTTGGCTCTCTGATTTGCAACAATTCTCACTGTAGCATAATACAGTCAGAGATGTTAACCACAGTATAAACGGCACAGAAAATCTCTGACAGGTGAAATAAATGTATATTCTCTCATTTTCATAGCTTTTCTTTTCTGCCCTTTGTTACCACAGAGGTTAAGTGATAGCAAATTTGAACTGATCGAATTGTTCTTGTCAGGTTTAATTCTGGGGATTGTTCTGAGCCGCAGAGTACCAGAAGGTCGCCCCCTGCTGTTCTTCTTTTGCCTCAGCATTGGTCTGCTGCTCAGTACTCTGATGCTGCATGCTGGACTGCAGCAGCTGGGAATCGACCTCTCCTGGTTAGCCGTTTTATCATACTTATGTGTATCGATGAGTCTGTTCAGTGCATAAAAAGCTCTGTGAGGGGAAGTTGTAATTTTTTTTTTTATTCCACAGGTCTATTGCTTTGGCTAAGAAATGGTGCAGCCATGCGGAGTGGATCCGTTTGGATACAGCCCCATTCTCCTCTCTGACTCGAGACTGTGGCGCCCTTCTGGGTTTGGGGCTGGCCCAGTACTGGAAGCCCGGCGGATGGTCTCTGCCTTGGGCCCCACGGGCTTTGTCTCTGGCCATTTCATCAATGGGACTGTACCACGTCAATCGCCTGCCACTCCCCATCCGACCACAAGGCCTCTTCTACGGCTTGTTCTTTGTTAAGTTTGTCATAGTGCCTCAGATTGTCATGGTTCTTGTGCCTGGACTGGTTTATCTTTTCACGCACAAAAAGAAGAAAGACTAGTCTTTCACTCCTTCAAGGACAGTTTCTGTAAATACTTTAGATGTCTAGTTAATGAATTTCATGGCTACTCTTGTGGGTAAAGATTCTATTCACTCCATGCTGACTTTCCTTCTCACAATTCGCCAGGCAGGGGTGTGTTATTTTTGGAGAGTACATAAGGCATAAACGTGGGGATTGTTTCAAATGTTTAATTTACTGCACAGTTCCAGTAAATGTATATAACGATAAATGTAAGTGTTGTAAATACTACAGTATTGTAGTTTTCTTTGGGAACAGTGCAGTTTTGATGCTGCAGGATTTGAAAAATGTACTGGACAGGGTCTAATGTTACTTGAGATAAACAACTTGCACAGTGTCAGTCATTTGTACTCGTTATTAACAACATTTTAGCCCTGAGACCTTCAGCAGGTAAAAGAAGATGAAATAAAAGATTTACTTAATGAAGGTCAGAGGACCCAAATATTGTTTACAATGTTATTGATCCTACTTGACTTTCTGGTGTTCAATACCTTAAATATTTGTTTACATTGCATGAGAAAGGTCAAAAAAGTATTTAGTATTGCAACTTCATCAGACTTGTGATGGACAGTTATAAAGATCCACAGATATTGTGTTTTTCATACCACACATTCTTCCTTCTCAAAACCTGGCCCACATTACCCACAATGCAACTCAACCACCAACAGTTTGATCTGAGGTTCGGGTGTGTCATTCTAGTAGTAGCTACTGTAGCCTCGAGCTGTTAGCCTCAATCAGAGAGCGAGCTACAGAGGTCTGGTAAGCTCCCGCAGATCTTCTTTCATTTTCAAACTTCAAACTTCAGGCCTAACTGACACCGACTCGAGCAACATCACTTGAGGTTATCAGACTTTGCAGAGCCCCTGAAGGCTTCGTACACACCGGTTTTCCCTGTAAACAGAGTTTGATGTGTAAGCTGGGTGGAGTTCCCCCTAAAACATTCTGTGTAAAATTCAACAATTAAAAAACTCACATGGAACATTTCCAGAAATCATCGACCATCTTTAGGTCAAACTGCTGCTCATACTTGGGTTAAACAGATGTATGACAATGTAAATTACTTGAACATGTAACTATATAATGAAATCCAATGCAACAACACAATTAATTTGAACATTAATATCTTTACAAATGCAGTATTTTTGGGGGGGTTGTACTGGATTGCATCGTGTTGTACACACGTCTGTTACTCTATCGACATGCTGGTGTTATATGTTGTAAGAAAATTACATTTATATGTTGTATACAAATAATCAGTAAAATAAATGACTGACATGCATCGTGTGTTTCAGTTGGTAACCATTTATAAATATGTTCTTTTTTTCCAATACATAGGTTTGACTGTACAGATTACAATCAGTTATCATGAGATAAAAACACATTCTTTTTTATTGTTTTTAATTAAACTTTTTATCACAGCGATCTGAAAGCTCACATTTACAGACAAGAGAACTCTGCTCAGCAAGCAAATACATTAAAATAAAATAAAAGAACCTTTTTCGCTTTTGTCTGGTGAGTTTGAAGGAAAATGATAAGGATAGTTCAGGGATAGCAGTCTCCTTATCTTGATCCGAACATTGTATCACACACCAGAGGTCAGAACACTGCTATACATGTTTCTGCTTGAGCTCATGGAAAGAATAGAACATGCATCAGACTATTTACAGCAAACTAATATACACAGACAGCTTGAAACCATACACCCTCAAATATCCTCAAGTTAGAAGTCTCATTTAAATTAAGTATAATACAGTTTATACCTTCATTTCTGTAAAGATAAGTAGGGCATCTCTCTGGTAGCAGGTGAAACTGAGAATGGACAGGAGACAGTCAGGAGGTCTGTCTCTCTTTAGATATTCTTTATCAGAGAACCAAAATAAAATGTTACAGACAAATGGTCTATAACTTTTCCTACATATACAAATAACTTGAATATTCTCATTATTCCACTTTCTCTTTCACCCAAACTCCAAATATGGAGTTTCTGCGTATTGAAACCTCAATCATTCCTTTTTTTCTTTTTTTGCAGTAGATTCGACTTAATTTCAAGATGTGTGCAAGACCAGTTAATTAGACTGGCTACTTCAGAGTTAGAGGACTGTAATGGATATTTTTTAGGATGTGGAATACTTAAATATGATAGGCCTTTAAACAGACTTGCTCTACTATCGAACCCGAGCTGGACTGAAATATCTGAGTCGGTATATACAACTTGTGCTAGAAAGTCTATACATCTTCACCAGTTTAAAAACATTGTTTGCTCTTCATATTGTCATTCATCACTGCTTTGTAAATCATATAATAATAGTGTCTATGATAGTCTTGTATCACTGGTCAGAGGTCTGACTGATCACACACCCACTTTCTCCAAATTCAACAATCATAACAACAAAGTAAGTAAAATACATAAAGTGCACCCTTAGTTAAGAACTTAACAGGCATTTTTAGTGCAGAAGTGGCAGAATAAAAATGCATTGTGGGTAAAAAGAAACGACACAAAGTAATGCAGGAGAAAGGGAAACGTCTGTAACAGTGGTCGTGTATGCATTTGCTTGCTTTTAATCGCTGAGCACTATCCATGTTAACCCATCACTAGCATATGTACTGTACGTTCTACTCTCTCTCAGGAACATACAGCGTCATTGCGTTCGGAGGAGGGACAAAGGCGAACTTTGATACTCTTGCCGTATGATAAAATCACCTATGACAGGATTTTCTATTCATCATTTGACCAGCATCAGACAGTTAAAAGATGATTCAAAATCCCTAGAAACAAATGTATTGCACTCAACATCTATTTGTTTTTGTCTAATACAACAATCTGTCCTCAAAACAAGTTTTATGAATTCTGCAAAACAATCATATAAGCTTGTATAAAACT
Source organism: Morone saxatilis (assembly GCF_004916995.1). Classification (NCBI taxonomy): domain Eukaryota; kingdom Metazoa; phylum Chordata; class Actinopteri; family Moronidae; genus Morone; species Morone saxatilis. The sequence continues at coordinate 4,578,825 of NW_023339651.1, read as the reverse complement.
GTAGTAATTGATAAGCAGAGGGTTAAGCAAGTATTCAAAGCTGTCTATTAACAGGACGCTGGTCCAGTATGTCAGACTGCAGCCATGACAGTTGGTTTAACTTCACACTAAGGCATATCATGAGATCTGTGATACCGTAATGATACAAAAAGAAATTTAAAAAATAGAAAATTATAATGGACATATTTGAACCTCAGAAATGAGGTGAAGTTTCTGGTTTCAAACATGAACAAAAAGGGATACAAAAATAGAAATAGGGACCATGTGAAATGTCTGGATATTCGCTCTGACACCAACATTTGAATACCAGCTTAAAGCTTGACTTTTGTCCATTAATTGACTGACAGGAAATTAATAGCCAACTGTTTTGATAATTGATTAATAATTGCAGTAATTTTTCAAGCAAAAACATTCTCTGGTTCTAACCTCTCCAGTGTGAGGATTTGCAGCTTTTCTCTGTTTTTATATAATTGTAAACTGAATAACTTTCAAATTGTTCGTCTGACAAAACAAGAAATTTGAAGACTTCACCTTGGACTTGAAGGTTGGTTGATAGGGAAAAAAACCTATCAAACAATAATCTGCAGATTAATTGATAAAGATATTCATTGTTATATGCAGCCTTTGTTCAGATAATTCAGGACCTATTGTAGCATAGAAAGCATTTTCTTCCATTAAACCACAACAAAATATTTTTATTTTGACACAATAGAGGCAATTATATCATTCAAAGTTGGTCAATGTCCCTCATCCCTTACCCTGGATCGGTTTTTCCACATCCATATGACTAGCAGTGGGACACAAAGGCAGGGTTAACAGAATACAATTCAAACGCAAACTATGTTTTGTTTTATTTCTATGTACAATATATAACTTAATTATAAATATTGTCATTTTTCTCTAAGTACTGAGCTGTTGAGCCATTTGTATTTTCTGAGCAATGTACAGTATTGAACATATAATATTGTATTACATAGAATAGAGCCTACTAGCAACCTTGGTTAAGAGCACACTTTGAAAGAACAGAAGATGGATACAGAGTCCACAAGTAGAGTCCGATGATTAGTACTTTCACTCTTACAGTCCCACCTGTTGTGTTAACTTGTGGGAACTTTGTGCCACACAACATTTTGGAAGTGCACTGGTCTTTGATTCAGTATGAGATCAGAACTTAGGACCCTCCTGTTATCCTACCTGTGTGCAGAATATGATAATGAAATAATTGTTTCTCACTGTTAGTTATGTTTTTCATATAAGATAATGTCTAATACCCTAAATGTGTGTGTGTGTGCCGGCTGTGTGGTTTTCTCTCTGAATGGATCTCTCTTGTGAGTTCTTTAAGGTGAGTTTGTCCATGTCACATACACAAAGGTCAGCAGCATCTGCTGTTGAGCTATATATTTTTCTCCTCTCACTCCCACGAACAAGCCCAGTCCAACCAACCAATCACAGACAGACCATCACACATTCGACTCCACAAATGGTCTCTTTGGTTTGATGGGGGAGGTGGGGCCTTGGGTCCGGGAGTCACGCGAGAGCTGGCGGTACATGTTGTCCTGGTAGGCCTGTGCCACGGGCAGAGTCCTTGCCACCTTCACATCCGGGTAGGTGGGCACCTGGCTGACCCGCTCCAGGATGTCTCCACCGCCGCGGGAGCCGTTGGCCAGCTTGCCCAGTGAGGGGGGCTGGGTCTGGGAGTAGTAGTCCTCCTCCAACAGGTGTCCATTTTGGGCGTTGTTTGTCTTGTTGTAGTAGGCGATATTGCCCAGCGAGGCGGGGGGACTGTAGGTGGAGCCTTGCTGGACTAGCTGGCCAGGCGAGGTGGGGCTGATGGCTGAGTCCATGGACGTCATGGCCCTGGACCGCGAGGGCTGATGCAGGTACTGCTGAGTCCGCGCCGTCTTGTCTATGATGCCCATGAAAGGTGTGTTCCGAGAGCGTGTGGTCTCGCCCTGATACAGCCCCCCACCACCCTGGGAAGGAGAGATGGGAGAGATGTCATCACAGCTGCGCTCATATGTGGCTTGCAGGGGGATCTCCATCTGCTGAATGGAAGAGGAAGGCCTGAAGCCCGGCGCCAAATTTGAGGTGGATCCAGTTGAGATGTTGTTGCTTGAGGGGGAGAATCGAAGGCCTACGCTCTGAGAATGGATGAGAGGCCTGGGGGTGGGCACGTGCTGCTTCATCTCAGTAGTATTGGCACTGACGGGGCGTCTCACCATATGGGGGATCTCGGGAGAGCCCAGCTGGCAGGGGGGCATGGCATTGGCGCGCTCCAGTACGTGTTCAGAGACTGGGTAGTAGGCGGCTGACTGGCTGCGGCTTATCTGAGGTGTCTGGCTGTAACGGATGCCCCCCGGGCCCCCGCTGCTGGCGCGGTAGGCAGAGGAGGGGCGCTGGGGTAGATCATCCTTCAACAGGCCCGACTCCATAACCCCTCCTCGGCCGCCGTGCTGACAGAGGGCCCCAGAACTGAGGCTGGGCTGGACCTGGGGCATTGACCGTCCATCCAGGGAAGGCTGGTATACCAGCCGGCTCTCCACGTCTACTGAACCCCCTTGGTAGCGACCACCAATGGAGTGACCCATCTGGCCACCATAAATGCTGTTGCCCATGACATTACTGGGCTGATTTGTGCGGACTATTTGGGCTATAGAAGGCTGGAGACGAAGCCCTTGGGCTTGGTGGTGCTGGGAGGACAGAGAGGGCTGTGAGCTCAGCTGGAACGAACGCTGGCTGCTCATTTTAGAGAGGGGAGATTTGGGTCGGCCCGGGAGCTGCTCTGTCTGGTAGCGCACAGGTGACCCAGACTGGGACCTGTACAGACAAACACTCTCTACTGGTGGACTGGATCTGTACTGAGCTGCCCGACGTAAAGGGGAAGGCGGTGGGCTCTGGTGATCCATAGAAGGTGGGCTGAAGCTGTAGGACTGCTGGTGCACCGGGGAGGTATGAGGCGGGCTGTGTCGGTAGTGCGAGTTCTGATGCGTCGGGGAGAGGGAGGGCGATGTGGGCTGGTATGTCCCGCGGGTTGGAGAGGACATGGAGGAGGAGGTGGGGTGATATTCGTACGGCTGGCCCATGGGTGAACCTCCAGCTAAGTAGATCTGATCTGGATGTGTGGGGGAGAGCGGTGGGCTCTGGATGATGGGAAGGCTGGAAGGATTGCTGTGAGACTCAGGAGGGGGCAGACCCACAGACATTGCCTCCAGCTCCTGCTCCAGGTAGTCCTCATCCTCAAACAGGTCCTGAACGGGCTCCATGTCCTCCAGACGGGGCTCGGGGGGAGGGGGAAGAGGCATGGACATGGACAGGGACTCCTCCTCATCTGGGGGAGGCGTAGGAGGAGGGGAGGGAGGAGGCTCCAGCTCCAGGTCCTGCTGCTGGTGCTCCTCCTGGTTGAGCTGGTGACACTCCTCCTCCACCCTCTGGAGCAGCCGCTGGATCTCTCGGTTGTTGGGGCACTGCTTTATGGCTTCATTCAGGTCCTCTAAGGCTTCAGGAAATTGTCTGTAAAAAGGAGAATTAAAAATTAATATTATTTTTTAGGGGAAAGTCGTATATGTCTAAAATCCAGGATCTGTCTGTGCAGACATGCAGAACTGTATGGACAAATATTCCTGTAATAGTATTTCATAAAAGGAGTGTACCTGCTGCTACGCTTGGCGCGTGCCCTGGCATAATATGCCTCATACGATTTTGGTTTCAGTTCGAGTGCCTTCGTAGCAAATTCCTCAGCCATCCCAAAGTCCTGAGGGGGTTGAGCAGAAGACATATCAAAACAGGAAAAAATGGTCAACAGCATTATCCCCATTATGTTCAGATGTATGATAGTGTTTGCTTTGGTTGTTTAATTTGATAAATGTCTCAAAAGTTAATATAAAAGTCTGCTTTAGTAAAGTCCCTGAAACTGTGACATTGGCATTTTTCACCAGTCACCTGTCTTGGCGACTTACGTTCATTTTCCTCCGACATCGGGACAGGTTGAGGAAGAGTGATACTTTGAGTTCCCTGAATGTCTTGAGGTCCTCGCTGAAGCCTTCGCGTGGAAACTTTTTGAGGGCATACTGATAACGCTGCGCTGCCTCCTTCACCTTCCCCTTCTGTTGGACAAACAGAAAGAAGTCTTGTTATCCTCCCTTCACATTGAAATAAAAAGCTGATCTGAAACCTTCACAATATAAACAAGTTAGACAAAAATATGCATTATTTGTAAATTTGTCTGCTTGTGAGGAGAGACTATTTGGTTGTTATTGACAAAATTATGTATTTATTAAAATCCTGCATGCAGAGTCATAACATGTATAATTCTAAGACATTTAATTTTATAACTTGTCCACACAGATATACAAAAATATTTATTATGTCACATCTTTAATTAAAACAATGAGATCTGAGCTTAAGACTGCAGTGCCTGTTCTCTGACCTTGTAGAAGCTGTCCCCCTCCTCGATGAGTTTGCTGAGCAAGATGATCATGATGTCGGGTTTGGAGGTGGCCATGGCCCATGTGGCAGGACCTGAGTAACACAGGAAGGAGCAGATGAAAACAGAAACACAGTGAGAAAGACACATAGAAATAAGCAAAGGAGGAGGGAGGAAGGAGCGACTGGGAGTCACACTACATACAACATTAATAACAGGGATGAGGGACAACAGCCAAAATGGGGAATGGAGAAGAAAAGACAGGCAATCCACTGCAGAGAAAAGATTACAAAAATCTGCTCTGACACCTCAGTGACCTCGCTAAGGGGACATAAGACCTGGGTCAGATACAATTTGCCAATAATTATTATGTTTTCTTTAATCCTGCTGGGAGTTGCCTAATTAGAGTGCAGTATGAGCATATTTTGAATGATTATCCAATCGTTGATTAAAATGAACTGTAGCAATTATCTGCAAATACGTTCTGACCCAGGCAAACCCAGAGTAGATGTAGAGTACAAAAAAACAAACAAAAATAAATCACGCTGTCATGTCTGTCTATTGAGACACATTTTCTCTCTTGTCAAGAAGTGCAGATGTACAGTAATTCTTTGTACTACTGACTGATTCAGGGATGTGATCAAGAACAGCAGAAAAGCAGGAAAAACTACCAATAATCACAAATGGGGGTTGTGTATTTAAAAAAGAAAAAAGGAAAGAAAAAAAGACACTTCATCCCTGCAGACTGTCTTATGACTGAAAAATCAAACACAATCCCTTGACTAAAAACTGATGTGTCTTTTCTATATCTGCGCAACAGCAATCCTTGACACATGTACACACACACCACAGAGATGAAAAGGAGGGAGGGGGATCTTGCACAGGGAGACACAGGGCAGGTACAATAAACAAAAGAGGCAAGCAGGAGGCATATAACAGAGCTCTGCAGGCGTTAGCTGTCCTCTGAGCTGGTGGTGGTGGTGAGGGTGAGGGTAGGAATGCTGCTGACTGGCCTAGCTGACACTGAGGAAACGTCTGGAAGATGAACGATGCACAGTACAGTGGTTTATCACCTCAGTCTGTGGTGGCGGTGGTACAGAGGAATTACAAATACATGCATTTTCCGCTAAATCACTACCACGCAAGTGTTACTGAGGGCTTCCGTCATGCATCTGTGGAATGGAAGGTCAACACCTCGATACGACGTCACAGGCTGGAGGCCGGGCATGCTGTCATTAACCACTTGGATGTTAGCATCTACCTCTAGGCAATCCCGACTGCATCACTGTCAGTGCTAATACCTTTGCGTGTTATTATTTGTCAGTTTGAGAAGGTTTGGGTAGCTAAGCTCGCCTGCCGACACTTAGGACGACACAGACAACACAGAGAGAGGAGATAGAGCTGTCAAAATGCCTGGTGGGGTGAGAAGTCGACAGCCTTGGCTTTACCTCGGGGCCGACTGGGCAGCGTCTGACATCCTGGGGCCGGAGAGAGAGGCGGGGGATAGGGCAAGAGAGGGGGAGTATTGGGTGAGGAAGGGGGGAAAGGAGGAGGAAGGAGGTCATGAGCAAGGGAAGAAGTGTAAGTGGGAGGGCAGAGCGAGGGGGGGAACCAGAGTTGCCAGAGAAAACAGAGGGAAACAGCGAGAAGGTGAAAGAGAAAGAGAGGTGATGGCAGTGGTGGTGGAGGAGGAGGAGGAGAAGTGAGAAAAGGAACACAAAAAAAGCAGCAGTGAGAAGCGGAGATAAGTGGCTCAGCAAAAAAAAAAGAAAAGAAAGAAAAGAAAACATAGATACCAAAAAGAAACACCGCAAGCGCTAATAACAACCTGTCTCTGAGCAACCGCAGAGGAATAGAGAGAGAGCATGTGATTGAGGGAGAAACTGGGAGATAGCGTGAACGATAGAGACAAACAGAAGCACCGAGAGAACATGACAGAGATAGAGAAAGCAAAAAAACAACACAGCGGCAACAGTTGTACAATAAAAAGAAACACATCGGAGCCATAAATAGTTGAGGAGGAGAAGCACGATGCAGCAATGAGGAGGGGTGCGGATGACATACAGTAGCAGGAAGTGATTTAGGCTACATGGAGACACAAACCTGCATCCATGGCTTATTGCAAATGCTACAGTGCTCTACAATGACCAGCAGGAAGTGTGTACTTAATAGGAAGTGCACTTTCGTCTTTGGATTCTCCCTTCAATGTCTTTCATGCAACTCATGCTTGAACTCCAATGCATGACCTTTTCAACCAAAACACAATCTCAAATTGTATCTCATTTCGCTCGCAGGCAAATAACCTTTTACATGGCACTACAGGACAAGGATGCTGCACTTAGAAGAGGTCTTTTGTTAGCTAAATGGTTGGCTCTTCATTCTGTCAACCTGCTCTTACCTATCTTGGCTCCTTTCTTGAGCAGGGCGACCACCACCGATGTGTTTCTGCAGCCCACCGCCCTGTCGAGAGGACGCATCCCGCTGTAGTCTACATGCTCTATCATGGCCCCATGGTCGACCAAGAACTGGACCTGAAAAGAAAATGAGTGAGAATAGCTGGGGGAATAACCTATGATATGGTTTCAATAAACTGTATTATATCACTCATCTGCTCCAGTTAGAATTTCTTCTTTATCACATTAAGAGAAGTGCAACATCTTTCAAACCCAAATTGGCTCTTGGAGCGAGCGTTTGATGCCAGATTTTGTCACTTGACAGTGTTATACTGACACATTTCAGGCAGCACCAAACAATAATTAAAGATTCCCTCCAAACATGTTTTTTAGACACATACTGGAATAATAATTTGTGTTTGATGGTGTTTTTCCACAAAAATCAATCAACTACCTTGTTGAAAGTTCCTACTGCTCCTTATCCGACCTCATTAAAAAGTCCATTCTCAGAGGTTCCATATCACCTGTATAAGCTGGGTATTGACTGGGTAAAACACAGCAAAAGTCCGAGTGCAGCCCTTTTCATTTTTGGATGCCGTCTTTCCCATTGGCCGCTTACCACTTCAGAGTCACCGTAGAAGGCAGCCAGGTCGAGGGGCGTGCGTCCGTTCTTGTCTGCGTGATCTGTGGCGGCTCCACTCTCCACCAGGCAGCGGACGACAGGTAAATGGCCTTTCAGACAGGCCCAGCTCAGAGCGGTCAGACCCTCCTTATCCATCAGAGACAGAGAGGCTCCTGGGAAAAGAAATGGCAGCGATGACACTCTGAATTCTTTTATACTGCTAATTTTGGCATCTACAAGGAGATTTTTCCTTTTCCATGGATGTGTCAAATCTGACTCTACTGTTTGTCTTTCAGATCTGTGTTTGCATCCATTCCAAACAGTGAAAAACACACAGGAATTGCTGTCAAAAAACACTGAGAGCAGTAGCATAGTGATTGGAGTTAAGACGACATGTTTAACAGAGTAAATCAAAAGGATGCCCTGCATAAATCTCAGTCCTTTAAACTTACCATCCACTGTCATTTTTATTTTTATAATGCATTTCTTACATTACCTTCAGGCTCTGAATACCAAAGACCAACATAATTATTTCCTCAGTGATTAATTTACTGAACATCTGTTGAGCTATTTTATGTTTACAAGGTTCTCTTTGTATAAAGCCAAAACTGACCCAAAATTTATTCTAAACCAAAGTTTTTTCTCACCTTGAGCCAGTAAGAACTCAACAGTCCCCAGGTGTCCCTCTGAGGCTGCCATCATTAGAGGAGTACGCCCCTGCTTGTCAGCCAGGTTGACATCTGCGCCATGTGTGAGGAGTAGGTCCACAATCTAAAACACCCAAACACAGCACCCATGCCATTACATAACAGCGACTGGACGTCTTACTTGCCAAGTGTTTATGAGATGAAGAAGTTATAACTTAGTAGCAGGTGAGCCCTAACCTGCCAGTGTCCCTGTCGGACAGCGCTGAACAGCGGGACGATGCCTCTTCTGTTGGGCTGGGCCACCGCAGCACCCTGTTCCAGTAATAGACGACAAACCTCCAGCTTCCCCCGACCAGAGGCTGCAGTCAGAGCTGGATGTACAAACACACAATGAATCAGGGATGAGATAAGGAGCAACAGGATAAAACCATTGATTGCCTTTACGCATGGGTCTTTCACAGACTTGATTTTTGTTGGGGTTACCTATTAAATATTATTAATAACTATAACTGATTTTTTTGGGGACATTGCAAACACAATATTTCACATATCATCACTGTCACATTGTTTTTATATGCTTCATACATTTGATTGTTATTATGTAAAAATGCTTCAAACACAACATATGTTGATATTAATTTTAAAGTCTTGTTTAGAAGGAGGAGAGAAGAGAAGAGAAGAGACCCTTGAGACTTGGGAGCAAAGGCCTTTAAAAAGACATCTTCTCAAATGTAATAATTATAATTGGAATAATTTAAGCAGAGTGAACAGATCTTTTATAAGTAGAATGGTAGCAGCCCTAGAGGGGTGACCCTGATTTCAACTACAGCCCAACCAATACTGGAGTTTAAAAAACGTTTGATAGCTTGATAGGGATCCCTGAGTTGTTGTTGTTTGTTTTTTTTCATAATTATGACCAAGATATACTAAGCAGGAAATTTTATAGTGTAAAAATCAGCTTTCTGTATTCTTTGGTGGACAAACTAGAGTATGCAATGGTAACACGCTCTCCAAATGACCTTTTCTGTTCTTGTTTCTAGTTGGCTGATACATACACTGACACCGATATATCTGCAATGAGAAATATCAGCTGATTTATTGGTCAGGCTGTAGTTTCAACTTATTTATTCTATGCTGGGAGAATGCTTTGATCCACACAGTTCAGTAAGTGTATCTGCACATGGCGATATACATACTCTCCCTCTGGCTGTTGTTAAGAATAATGCATTTTCAGATGACCTATCCAGCAGCACTGTGATTACAAATTATCTTCCAGAACAACTGTCATCCCTCTGATCCCTTATAAACAATGAAACTACAGCTGAGTGAGTACCCCTCTTCAGCTGACAGTGAGAAGCTTTCCCAATACTGCATCCGGAGAATAATGCTCATAATGAGGTTTCAGAGCTTCAGGTTACAATAATACATTACATTTCTCAACACCCTGCCATGGGGTAACCAGACTAGTCATTTCTAAGCACCCTGGATCACACTCATTTTTTTTCCCCCTCCCCCTTCTCTGTGTGAGCCCAGCCCTGTCTGTGCTCCAATGACACCACTGCACTGCCATCAGCATCTGACGCAGCAGCAGCAGCAGACACACAAGAACGATCTCTCATATCCGCACTGCAGCGCTCTGCCTCGCACAGAAAAACCTTCTCAAAAAACACTCCATAGATTAAAAAAACACTGTCTGTATTGTACGTCTCAGTGCAGACTACAGTTTGTTTTTTGCTTTTGTCCAGGGGATTTCATGTGAGCTATTAAGCATTCACAGCCATCTGTCAGTATTGAATTCAGGGTTTTATTGGTGTAATGTCTGACTAAAGTAGGCATTCCCACCTGTCTCCCCCCACAGGGTGTCAAAGTTATTGATCTGTGCCCGCTCCACCTCCTCTTCATCTTTCTCTGGCAGGTCCAGCAGGTAGGACACAATCTGATGGGGGACAAGATTCAAGATGACACAGATTAATGTCCACGTTTACTTTAAATCTCATTTCATTTTTATATCAAATAAAAATGAAAGATAAAAAAATGAAACCACTTGTTATCATCAATCTACTTTTCTTTTGAATGTAATTCTATTTAGCGTAATCTCATCTAAATGGCAAAATTTTACATAACTGACATTCATCGTTAGCAACTACATTTACCACCAGACTTCGGTCAATCAGCTGTTGTAACAAAATAGTCATTGCTCTAGCCCATTTAAGAGCCTAAGTAGGATTTACCACATTAGGATAATTCATACATGGTTCCTTTCTCCTTTAATTGGCCCTTTTTACATTCCCTATTTGGGTGTAAGTGGTACTGGTACTCACATTTTGTGGAGTAAAACCTGTTACCAATATGCAATATGCACAGCATCACTAAGAAAACTAACCCCTACGCGTCTCTGCAATGAGCTGCAATGAATTATCATCAAAAGCTAACATTTGTCAACATTTTAGTGCTGTCTGATTCTTCTTGGATCCCTGTTTTCTCCTGTGACCAAACGAGCAGCTTTGGCAGCTGTTCTGGTATTAAAAATGGCTGACATGCTGCAACGCAAGCTCAAATGAGAAATTATAAGCTATTAATTATTTTATTGCATTACTGGATATATTGTATCAACAACCTCGGTGTAATTGCGGTGCACAAAGTCATAGGATGTCACAAAAATAAGTAAATCTAGCCTCTTCACATTTATTTTTCTTTCGCGGGCTTCAAAACCCAGCAAAAAGTATAAAACTTTAAAACTCCAAAAGGCACAATAATCAATATTAGTGTTGGAGTTAGAAGTGGTTTTGTAGCTGTAGTAGTTAAGGAGGTTATTTTAAGCTCTTAATAATTTTTGCTTTAAATCACTTAAGATTCAGAGTCCCTAATTGGGGCTGAAGAATTCATTATGACACACTGGAGAGCATAATAATAAAAACCATTAGACCACTTTCACCCCCATCGACCTCTACCCTCCCTGCTGTACCTCTGTGTATCCCATACTGGCTGCAGCGATGAGGGCCTGCTGGACTGCGTGGCTCTTGGTAAAGGCCGCTTGTTGTTGGGTTTGTGGTGACTGCTGCTGCTGTGGCCCCATGCCCCAGTCACACTGGATGAGGAACTTCACCACTTCCATGTGGCCCCTCAGGGCTGCATGAACCAGAGCGCACTGGCTGTTCTTATCCAGGTGGTCCACCTGTCAACGGGACATGGATTTAATCAGGAAAACAAATGGCAGGGGGAAATTGCACATGGGGCTACAATTTATCTCCCATTATCAGATAATACAGCACACCTCTCCCTCTCCTCATGCCATTTTCCTTCACACACCTTAGCTCTCCTGCGGCAAAGCGCAGTCACAATGGCCATGTGTCCCCCAGCTGCGGCGTAGCCCAGTGGCGTTAGGCCGCTCTCTGACGGAGCATCGACAGATGCGCCGAACTCGAGCAGCAGAGCCACCATGTCCATGTAGCCCAGGTGGGAGTGGACACACAGGACAGGGGCATTGTTCAGCACCTCCGTACGATAGTTTACATTGGCACCGCCCAGCATCAGCAGCCGGCTCACCTGAACATACACAGAATGAGGAAACAAAAAGTTAACATAGCACAGTGTGGCTTCAAGTATTGAAATATCCCAGTCCAGAGAGAGGAAGATTTCCGTGAAGCATATTTTGAGAAGCAGTCTTGATTTGGTACCCAGAACATGTTGAAATATTCTTCAAGTATGACTCGTCTGTGCTGTTACTGCCTGTACCTTGATGTTGGGAGTGTAGAGGTTTCGGAGAGAAGAAAGTGCAGCTGAAAGGCCCTCTGTGCTGTAGGATATCCACAGGCCTTGCAAGATAGATGAGGAAACCCCGACTTTCTTGCTGAGACCCTTGAACACAAAGATAGAGTGTAAATATTCATTACTTTGGAGCCAGACCACAGCTGTGTGGGGGCGTGTGTGTGTGCGTAAAGATGTGTGTGGAGACAAATAATGGTATACCTTGAAGATATGTGCTTTGAGGATGTGATGGCCCAGCTCAATAGTCTGCTGCCTGTTCAGCTTGTTCTCCTGCCGAGAGAACCAGAAGGCCAGTAGTGTGTGACCGCTCCTGCAGAGAGGACAAACACACAATCTTTCAATACTTCTGACTCATCAGGTCATTATATTGTGTTATCATCTGCACAGTTGGTGCAACCAGTTTTTAATTATAATACAGGAAATAAAATAAAAATCACATTTCCTCTGTTAGATAAACATAATGTACCTGCAACTAGAAGAGACATTTATTTTTATACACAGTTAACCACACAGTCATGGCTGTGGCTAAACCTGTTTTCTTAAAAAGTCTGAGCATAAACCATCTTTCTAAACATAAAGTATGATAGCTTCCAGAAAGAGTCCCTCCTCTCATTCTCCTGCCAGGCCTCACCTTGGATCGCAAAGGAACTTTGTCTTTTCTCCTTCTTCTCTCCAGATCAGCCACTCCCTGAAGGAGGGGTGAACAAACATCCTGGTACCATCCCTCCTCTTAACCAGGAAGACTGACAGGTTGTCTACACGTTGCTGGAAATCCTCCCAGTCCAATGTGCCCTGCAACCACAGACAATGTTTCATTGTTATTTGTTACCTAAGTCTGGGCCATGCTGATATTAGCCAGAAGTCATGGCATGGAAAAACTTACTGCATTACAAATTGCTTGTGGAAGTTCCATTTCTATAATAATGGATGAAATATTCACAATATACAAATCCTCTTTGTTTCATATTGATAGCAAGCTGAAGACTATTGCATCTTTTTGTTTTCCAGTAAAAATTGAATATGATGTGCATTTATTGTTTCTTTTCATTGTAATAAAAAAGATAAATGCAGATTGCCTAATTTTTTTTAAAGCCCCTAAAAACTTCTCTGTAACATTAAATATTCATGAGTAAATAAGCAACAACTGAAGTTAATATAAACACTGTTTATTATCAAATGAAACTAACTAACATCAGCAGTGTGTGTGTGTGTGTGTGTGTATGTGTGTGTGTGGATGTGGTCTGATCATATTTTAATAACAACAAAACAAGCCACCAACAGTATCAAACTAAATTTGTGCACACAAGTATGTGATATAATTTTTTCAAGTAAGGCCAGCTCATTTTGATTAAATCACTATTTTAGCTCAAGGATGGAGTAAAAATCACAAACCAGCAAGAGAATACTTCCCAAGTTAACTAAACCCACATTTAATACATCTAAAAATGTTGCTATATATGATGTATTTTGGTAGACTTTTGACTTATAACACATCAATTCCATTAAAGGGCCTTAAGGTCTGGAGTTTTGTATATTTTAGGATGACTACCTGCAGTGAACCAGCGTTGATGGCCTGATATATCTGCTCATCAGTCAGCGGGTGAAGCGAGGCCACGGCCACGTTGAGCAGAGGGAGCGCCCGCTCGAACGACGACTGCGTGGGGAAGCGCATGTTGCACTGCAGCAGGTACACCTCTGCCAGGTTGACTGGAACCACCTGAAGAAGGAAGGAGAGAACCTGAATCGTAATGCCGACTTCCTTTGGATGTACTCTACAGAATATGAATAATGCATTATGTTTGTTCAGTGCATCTTCAACTATTCCACGTGGTCTTCCTCAGAGCAGAGAGTGTGAATTTTTAAGTTGTAATTTTTTATGGAGTCTGGAAGCATTTCTGAATACATGAAATTAAATTAAGCTGGTGGTGTAAGATAAAATATTTCGTTATGAAATGCACACTAAAACAATTGAACTGCATTATTTATCAAAAAGGTGTTGGGCTTTGACTTTTAAAAAGAAGATTTTATGAAACTACTCTCACACAAAGCATGTCGGGGTGCAGATAAATGTATGTATGCCTTTCATGTGCTGCTTCGCATGCAGCACTATATTTAGTTTAGATCAGGGATTTTCAAAGTCTGACACAGCGGGCTCCCTCAGACAAAATTGAGACAAGTGAGTTCCCCTAGTTGCTATGGATTCAGTGAGTTACACTGTGGGGCTACAACTTGAGCCTATATCTTTTTACATTTTGGCAAACTGGCACTATTAAAAGTATGCCGAATGAGCTATTAGCAGATTATTGTTTGCAATGTAGCCATTAGTTCAGACCGCTGGATTACTTTGTTACTGAAGAAAACCTGATGATTTTCAAGCAAGTTCTGGAGTTACAAGAGGCATCTTTTTGTATGTGATTTCTTTGTGATGGACAGAGATAATATTCTTCAGAAAGAGTAAATCACACTGAATCCAAAAATATGTTTAGCATGTCTGTGTGTTCAGATTTCAGCGAGTTATGACTCCGAGTATGATTTCGGCAATCAGGCGGCAAGGGTTTTAAAATACCTTAACTGCCTTCATGAGCTGTGTGTCACAGCCACTTCTGCAGCTCCAACTGTTGACTGTGTTGGTAAGTGGGACAAATCAATGGGCCAAACTACAATAACCAAGTTCCAGCTGTTTTTTCGAACACGAGCACGCACCTGTCTCTTTCACTTCAAGTAGTGTCTTTCACCTCTCCTACGTGGCCCCCGGAGTCTAAGCTAAACCTGAGAAAGCCATTTCAAACCAAGCAATAACTCCTATAATACCTTATAGCTGGAGCTTTTAAGAACAAGGTAGCCCTTCTCGATGAGGTCAAAGGTGAGCTTGAGGTACAGGTAGGAGCCCTGGCTCAGAGCTTTGAGGTGGGCGCTGAGCTTGCCGAAGGTGGTGTTGTCCATCTTGCCGTTGAGTGAGATGTTGTTCTGAATCTCTGGGCTGCTGTGGATGCGGTGCAGGATGTAGCCCTGCAGGTCCTGGTCTATGGCGTCATTCTCCTCTAGGCCGTCCAGAGAGATGCGGTGGAACGGCAGCGCATTGGTAATCTCCTGAACAGTCAGAATCATTTCAAGAACTCGTCAAGAACTTTTTAGTGATATCTTGCCTACCTACTTACTCACTTAGGTAAAATGATTTATATAGAAGGTCAAAAATAACATATAACATGATATGAATAACTAGTCTTTTTCTTCCTCGTGAATGAAAGGTAAAGGGAGACAAAGATAGCAGAGATACAACAAAAACATTTATTTTTTATATCCTCTGCACAAAAGAGGAAAAATGAAAAGGTCAGAGACAGAGAGGGTAGAGTTGCATTCAAAACAAATCCAATATTTTCAGGTAGTGACCTCCAGTTGATGCAACAATAACCTGCTGTTAATGTTGATGTAAAACCCTCTTAGCTCACAGTGGTAGCCATAACAGAATAATACAATAAAGTTTCTGTTTGAGACCTTACATTTTGAATTAAAAATACATAACCTTTTGAGTTAGATTAAATATAAAAGAGCGGAGGAGCAAATACAAACAGTGGGATATAGTGACGTGGCTACAATCTGTATGCTTTCGTGTCATTTACCTGCAACGTGGTTCTGACTGTAACCACCAGTTTGAGCCAAGGAGGGAACTTGTTGATGGTTTTAGTGAGGAAGGACACGATGGTGTCTCCGTAGTCTGGCTTGTGGAACTCTGCCTCGTTCAGACCGTCAATGAGGATGATGAGGTCCTCCTCAGAGTTGATCTTCCTCTCTGAAAAATAACAGAACAGACACCATTTAGCAAATTTATAAATAAAAATGTTGTAATGAAAAACAATCTTTAGCTTGAAGGTTCCTTTTTGTCCTTGGAAGTAGCAGATTACTTACTAATATAAGTTGATGTTTCCAGAGCTTTTACCCACATTTCATGGCCTTCCTTAGCAGAATTTTGGAAACAAGTAAGTTGGACCTATTTTTTGTCAAACCTGCCTCTTGTCCTTAATAAAAGCTTTACATTTCTGGCTAAGCTGCAAGGTTATTTTTCACTTCCCATGCAATTAATCAATGATCACAGATTTAGTTTGTTATCTCTATTTAAAATGAAAACATGGGACGATATTACCCATGAAGCTCGGCTTTCAAGTTTGGAGGTTTAAAAAAAATTCAGTTCCAGCACTGAGATTAAGAACTTTGATCTGGAGTATATTGAGTACATTGTACACAAGAAGCATCTAATATCATGCACCAAGGATTCGAGTTAAAGAATAAATTGGATACTGAGGTCTGAAGAGGCATCAGTAGCACTGTGTTTGAAAGTGAGGCCAATAACTTTAAATTATTACAAATTCCAGTTTATTATGAATATTGTGAAAAGATTCCGACAAACAGAGCCAATAAATCAATGTTATACCAACTGAACAGCAGGCAGAAAGACTTTGAAAGGCCTTTTAACAATTTAGAGCTATAGATTACTGTAGTTCTGATTGTTTTTGTTTAAACATATGAAATGTTTTTATTCGATAGATTTTTCGCTCCAGGAGAGATAAATACAATGCAATGGTTTTCCTTTTAACCTTTGAAGAACGCACATTTAAAAGTCAGCTCATGAAATAAAGTTTACTCTGCACATCTATCATTTTATAGTGCTTTTAAAGTTTTTTTTTTTGCATGATACTATACTTGTTTTCCCCCTTAATTTCATTCTGTGAGTGCTTTGATCCCTGTGTTGGTGTATAAACTTCAATTTAAATCACTTTCACAAGCAAACTAACTTGAACAGACCCAACTAATACCTCCACTTTCTGGGAGTTGATACTGTTTTCGACTGCAAGTGTATCACCTTTGTAAAGTGCATCCAGGGGCTCTAGGACCCCCCTCCTGAAGGAGGCCAGGGGGTCCTGGACGCAGGAGCGCAGACTCAGGATGCTCTGTAGGTGTGGCTCCCTCAGCAGCTGCTCCCTGTAGGCAACGAGGTGCGGCGAGCGGCACAGCAGAGCCGCCACGTTGTGCACAAACTCCGGCACCAAGCAGGTGTAGGCGTTATCTGCCTGGCAGTAGTGGTACGCCACCACCTGGGGGCGACAGAGAGTTGGGAGAAGATTGCAGCCAGGTCACTCAGAGAAATAGAAAGGTGAATACTTCTATTCCCATTCTAATAATCCTAACCTTGACCAACCTTTGGGTATTGCAAAACTGATTGAAGATCAGTGTCAGGGAGCATGGGAGCCAGATGACACACTTTTAGAAATAACACTTTTTTTTAGGGCAGAGCTAGTTTTCCCAGCATCTACTACAGCTACAACTCATTTGGGATTGAGTCAACTTCATGGTGGATGATTGCAGTATAATGAAACATAATACTTCTCGTTTCGCTGTACGGTTTCAGCTATTAATAATTCATCGCTTCCGGCTGCCAAGAGAGACTGATTCGGAGTTAGCTCATGCATGCTCATGTGTTGGATGATTGTGGCACGAAGGAGTCAAGCGTTAAACTGTCATATTTCACAGCTACGTACTCAAACATGTTTAAATGAATGATTAAGTGAGTGGATAAATAAAAAGTCTTTGCATGGACATGTAGTGACGTTACAGAATAGTCCAGGGCAGGTAAGTTTTCCGAGAGGTCAGGCAACAAAACAATAGCAGCAGGTGTGACCAAGCGCTCCTGGAGAGATCACAAAGAGGTTGAATTTTCAGAGGCGGTGGCAGCGATCAGAGGGCAGTGACGAAAAGGGACTAATCAAAATGGAATGCAAATTTTTGGTCACAATGGAATAGAGGACTTTAAAACAAAAGGGGTGAAAAAGGGAGTGAGCTCAATTATTAATGCACAGAGTTAACAAGATCTAATAGCTTGGCTGGGAAATGGCTTTCTGCAGGTATAAATATTTCATAAGGCTCCCTGGCAAAGTTGTTTTTTCTTTTTTAAACACATCTGCATAATGCATCAGGCTGGGACTGGGGATGCAGATGGCTAAGCAGCAGGGGAGGGGGGCCGAGGTGCAACAGCAGACAGGAAGAAGAGAAGTAAAGGGAGCCGGTTTCACACATTATATAGGTTTACATTACAGGTTACAACAAGTTAAATACTACAGTTATATTGTTTGAAAAGCCAACATTTAACACAAAACCTTGAAAGTGAAAAAAAAGAGGTAAAAACAAAGCCCCAACTTATCTCTGCATGTTTTGAAGTCGACCACCTCAGGCGCAAACCATGTGTGAGTCCATGACAGCTTGCAGGTGGCATAAAACTTTGACTTTCTTTCAAAAGCTTGAAACCGTATCATTTTCACAGAACCTGAGCCGTGTTCGTACTTGTATTGTGTAAAGGCAATTTCAAAAGAGCAAATAATTGGCTATCCTACCACCTATGTTGTCACTAATTGAAAAAGAATTAAGACATAAAAAGGAGCCATTTAAAATTATCTTGCAAATTTTCAATTACAGACTGAGTGAAAATTTTACCCTGAACCACAAAAACAATGAAAATGACACAACGGAAATTACTATTATACAATGGCCATTTTAGTGACACAGCAATATTTCCTTTTAATAATCATGTATGTAGTGCTACTCTTTGATGAATAAAACACTGTGAGAGGACGGGGTTTGTGTACTTATCTTCTTGTCAATATATGCCAATCAACTCAAAGCTGAAAATGTCCTATTAAAATCTCTACAAGCACACTTATTTCTACAGCAACTGGCAAAACAAAAATAATATGATAATAATAATAATATGATAATTTGCATTCGAAAAAAAGACGCCAATGGGAGGAGAACAAGTAAAACACACACCAATCAACCTTAAGTATTTAAGTACTTGGAGACAAATGTTCCACTCACATTATTTTGGAAATGTGTGTTGTCTGGGAATCAGAGGCTGAAATGTAAATATGTGTGTGTACATGGTCACAGGTGTATCGGGTACCTGAGATGCCAGCCTCCTCATGGCTTCTTCCTGACGTCGTCTCATCTCAGGGGTCCCGGGACAGCTGCCTCCGCCCAGGGTGCCATGAGTGGGCTGGGGCTGGGTGAGAGGGAGCCCCTCTCCATCTGGACACAAGACAGCACACCACATTCATGCAATCTTTTCACACTGTTATTCTCACAACAAAGGCTGAGGTGAGATTGATTTTAAAAATGGAATTCAGGGCTGAATCATGGTCTTCAGTGGTAATCAGAAAGTCTAGAAGCAAAACAGGCTAAGAAATCATGCGTAGAAACAAGTGGATGCCTACGTTTGGGTGAGGCCTGAGGGCTGTCGGAGGCAATCTGCCTCATGCGGGTGCCGTGGCAGCTGAGCGCCACCAGACGAGATATGATCGCGGTCTTGCCAAAGCCGATGTTGCCTACTACTGCCACGCCGCGGTTGGTGCTGGCATTGGGACTGTTGAGATGGGCATCGATCTCCTGGAAGAGCCACTCGCGACCCGTGAAGACGGAGTCCATGGTGATGCTTGGCACCTCAAACAGCAGAGGTTTGAGGGCGATGTCTTGAGGCCGATAGGGTGCAAAACGCACTGGCGTGACATCAAGAATTGGTTAGTTTTATTACTGTTAAAAACCACATTTATGTACTTAGTCTCCTCATTACAGTAATGCATCTGGAAACTGAAACAGGGTGAGTTATGTATATAAAAAGTTCCTATACTAACATGCTAATAATACTCAATCATGGGTGCATACATACTGGAGCCTAATGATTAACAAAATATGTACAAAAACACCCACATATATATGCATAAGCAAATATTGCATAATTTTTTTCACATACAATATTTGTGTTCTCAAATAAGGAATATCTATAGTTTAAATGGAATGTTAGTTGCTTTCACTTTGACATTGCTGCATTATATGGCCATAAATTCAGCACCAATTTCTTTTACACATTTATGTACAACAAAATGTAAAATTTAAGGTTACAAATATAAAGATTAAAATAAAGGATAAACAATAATATTCATGTTATTTCTCATTGACATCCCTGAAAAAACCTAATAATCTACTGGAAAGTGCTCCTTCTGAGATTAAATATATTCTGATGATTGATGAATGATTTAAATGTAAAAGGTATATTACTGTGCTCCAGGATTCAGTAGCTAACTGCACCCTTAAAGCCTTTAAAGATATACGGAGGGGCGGGATATGAAATGTCCTCTACGGGTTAAATTTGAGCAGGTTTGGAAACTACAAAGCTAAAGATGAAATGAAGGGATAATATATAATACAGAAAGCAAGACAATTCATGCTTAGAGTTCAATGGGAGTGACTACTTCAACAGTCCAGACTTGTGTGTTTTAGATGCATTTTGTTGCAAAAGAAAATTTTCAAAAAGTCAAGGGGAGTGACTACTTTAACAACCACTGCCGACTGTTGATTTTACTCACTAGAGGGAGTCATTAAACTAAAGTCCTCCAGAGGTTGGGCATCTTTTCAACAGAACATATGGACCATTAAAGACTAATGAGGGTAAAATGAATCTGGTATGAACTTCTGAAGCCGTGTGATAAATTCAGTGTAAAATTTAGTCGGCTGCTTCTGGGTGTCATCTCCTGGGTGCCGTCTTTAAAACCGACTTGAGCTTTGAGAATAAAAACATGCTCTCTTCTATCTGGTGTGTCATTTTCTTTAAATGTTATATCAGCATCTGGTAATTAAGCCTGATTTAGAATGAGAGTGGTACGTGAATAATCCAAACACTTTGCTGGCAAGAGTGTGCCACTCTCGACTAGAGCACTTTGACTTGTAAAGCACTAGCCAGCAAGCAGGGCGCCAGGGAGCGGAACATGCCGCCTGATGCAACAAATGAAAATTAAAGTGACTTACGTGACTGGGATTGCCAGGCATGGGTGTTATTAGCGGAAGCTGAGACGAACAGCAAGCAAAAGACAGAGGGAGACAGAAAGAGAGTGAAAGGAGACAGAGAGTAATGAGAGAGGGGAGAAAGAAAGGCAGTGAGGACAGGAATGAAAACTGGCAGCAGTGTGCAGTGTGTCAGAGCACAAGGCAAGGTGTAGCTCAACAACAAAACCCACAAAAAAAAAAAGAGGAAGCAGCAATAGCATCAGCACATCATGATGTCAGAAATACGGGGAACCACCAGACCGGGGTCGATTCCTAATTGAAATCCTTTGAATTACATCAAGCTTATTCCTTAGCATGTCAGTCGGAGAGGCTGGGGAAGGCTTGCACTTTTGGGAGAATTTAATTGGTTCCATTGCGCCGGGCAAGATCAGTCAATCCCAATAAAGATAACTGAGTCCAGTTCTAGTAGTAATTCGACCCTGGATGAGTGACTCCAACCTAAACTCCAAATACTACTCTGCGTGTATTACAGGCTGTTAAAGTCAGCCACATTTTAGCATAAAGTAATCAACCTTGATACAAGAAAAACCTCAAATTTGTCCTCGGACAAGCTGTAAAATCGGATTTTCTCCTCAGTCTGTCTTTTGGTTCCTTTACTGAGGTTAAATTTGATCAGATTCTTGCAGTGTGCAGTGAGAAATAGCTGCTTTGTCAGATGATAGCCAGTGCAGTGGTTCATTTCACACTCTGCAGCATATTAGCAATGAGCACACTGTGAGTCACAGCTGTAAGAAATATGTATCATACATTAGACTGGTCCGATAAGGTGGTGAAAGCCTGCAGAATTTTTGTGTGTCGGCAGAAATTTCTATACTGTGTGCAGGTACAGTGCTGCAAAATGTATTAGGGGGGCAGGGAGGGAATGATTGTTGCATTAGAGCTGTATGTCTTCTGTAAACGACTCCAGTGTGCTGATTGGGAGCATTGCTACGTAACATAATGAGCTGATATTGCTCTTAATGTATTCTTTTACCACACAGCACTCCAAAGTGCTGTTGCAAGCAGGACTTTTTCCTTTTTTTTTTTTCCAGGAATGCTAATTATAATCGCAGGGTGAAAAGAAATGCGATGATCATGCTGAGAGGAATCCTACTTATAGAATCAGCAAAAAGTACAAACAGATATACCTTGAAGTGGGTGAAAAGCTGTCCTCATTTTATACCGAGAGCAAGGCCAGCACTGCATTTTACTGCACTAAGCTCTGTGCCAGCTGCAACCCGATGTAATAAAAGACATTTCATCCATATTCCCTGGTCAGATTATTTTACTGCTAACACAACAAACACACACAAATAAACACACACATTCAGAGAGAGACAAAGAGACAGAGAGTGTCTACTCTATTCTGTCTATAATTCACAAAACTGATGTAATTTTCTTCCAGTTGTGTGTCACGCTGTAAAAGAATGAACCTGATGCAAGACTGGTGATGGGATATGCAAAAACTATCCAATGCTGCCATTTACAATACCATAAGCTACTGAAGTAAGAGGCTAAATAGCCACAGCTACTCTTTTTTAAGTGGCGCTAATCCAATTATCTTGGGGGTGACTGAATGCCAAACGTGCCTGTAAAGCTCCTTCCGTCCTCGTGGAATTACTGAACACGCCCTCGCACTATCAGGCACCATCCTCCAAATGGCAGAAACGATTACAACGTTTTGTGCGCAGTAGGTCGTGCAGCCACTACTGCTCCACTGTGTCAGGTATTCCAGGAAAAACATGGCAGCCATGTTGTGAACGGGGGCTGAGGGAGTTGTTTCCGGGACGGTGAACGCAAATGTGTGTGCGTGTGTGTGTCTGTGAGAGAGAAGGATGGATGGATAGCAGTTGCTCATAATCCTGCCCATAACACTCCCCCTCAGGCGACGTTGAGCAAGGTATCACTGCACCTCCCTCCCCCTCCTCCTCCTCCGCCACCAACCCTCTATGGCCAGACGGAGTGAGAGTCTCAGACGTTTTAATTATTCACCAGGTGAGGATGACTCACGGTGGCTGAACAGCCTTGAGAAGGAGGAAGAAGAGGAGGAGGAGGATGAAGATAAGAAGCAGAGGAGAGGAGCAGAGGATGGGAAGGAGGGGAGGAGAAGAGAAGGAGGAGGAGAGGAGGGTACAGCTGGCACAGAGGTGGAGGAAGAGAGGAAACGATGGGAGGAGGAAGAGGAAGAGAAGCGGTTTAGATGATCAGTCTGTTGTGTTGAGAGGGGTCTGGGGAGTGCAGTGGTGGGTTATTTTAGGTCAGGTGAAACACTTGATGTAGGAGTTTGTGAATGTGTGACTTTTGTTTTTCTGCTGGCTTCTTCTGCTGTCTGGTTTTTCAGACATACAGTTAAAATTCCAGTCTTGTGACAGTGGATGTCGAGCTACAGCTAGCATATGCAACACCAACAGGATCTTACATAATTTCTGTTTTTAAAAAACTCTAATCTTACGTAATTTTCACAGTAGGCTTAGAGCAACAATAAACCTGAATGTGCTTATGACTAACACATTTCTTCAGAAAATGTACTTTTAATCTTTCTTCAAACTGTAATTTTAGCACATGCTATTTGACTTTCTTTATGTCTTGCAGCCAAGCAATGGAGAAAATGTATGTCAATCAATATATAAGATGCTAAAAGGAACCCCAAGACAGACCTAAATATCACACCTCAAATTCTAGACTGTTTAAATGAAAAACTACTGTTCAGATTAAGATGAGAGAACAAAACAGATAAAGGCGGTGTTCTCAAACAATGTGAATAACAGGTGATAAAGGCCAGATAATCATCTGAAACTCGTCACTGTCAGTTGAAACTTGCCATTGTCAGTTGTTTTGTTGCAAACATGTTCATGCAC
The DNA here is from genome assembly GCF_004916995.1 of Morone saxatilis. NCBI lineage: Eukaryota > Metazoa > Chordata > Actinopteri > Moronidae > Morone > Morone saxatilis. The sequence continues at coordinate 4,555,249 of NW_023339651.1, read as the reverse complement.
CATCATCAAATCTAGACTGTTATCTAACTCACTTGGCTATGACAGCAATAGGGGCTTCTCCTTTAGTCTGTGTTTTTGGTAAATGAATGTTTACTATAAACAGAAGTGTAATTCAAATTCATGTAGATCTAAAACTGTATTTTACAATGGATATTCATTAAGGCTGCCCTCATTCTATATTTTTCTTGTTGCCAACAAATCCCATTAAAAAGATCACACCTAACAATTAAGGATGTCCCGATTCGATCGGGGACGATCAAGGAATTTTTTACCTGATCGGTATCGGCCATATTGAGCATAAACCTAAGCCTGAGCCTTTATCTTAAGATAGGTACAAAAAGTTTTGTGCAGCAGCCTCACCCAGCAGCCGCAAAATAGGTGCAAAGTAATCCTCTGAGGCAAATGTGGCTGTCAAAGTAGGTCCACTAAAAGTGCAACTAACAACATTATGGAAAAGGATCCTTACAGAGACCTTTTTATTTAGGTAGAAACAGCTGTTAATATCGTGCTCTCTTTAAAGCCCTCAGAATCCATTGACAAAAACAGTAATTTTACCTTCAGAACACAGCTGCCTCCATCAGTTAGTGTGTTTTGTTGTGATTACATGACTCATTTTGAGTGTTCTAGTTGTACTACAATGCTAGTGAAACTATATAGAAATAAATAAAAATCGGATCGTGACTTGGTATAGGCAGATAATATGAAATGGCTCGGATTGGGGATTAACCTTTCAACAATATACAAGTCTTTTAATACTTTATGACTTCCCTGTCTGTGGCAGTCAGCGCCAAGCCCATGTGTTCCAACTGGAGATGTACAGTAAATATTAAATAATAAATATTTGCAAATATATAGCTCCATTTTTAAAAAGAGGCTCTTTCCTAAAAACAAGTCTTTTTTACAAACGTTACTCGTACAGGAGTAAATAGTGCATTTGTTGGGGAATATTTTCAGC
>NW_023339651.1:4541418-4554164 GCF_004916995.1 Morone saxatilis | reverse complement strand
GAAAGCGGATGGTTGGGGGGGGGGGCGAAGACAAAGAGAGGAAAAGTAAAGATAAACTAGGGAGAAAATGTGTGTGCAGTGCACAGTTATGCGAGTGAGTTTGTGCTGAATAAATGCGGTGGGTGGTAAATCTTAGAGGTAGGCAGGTAGGAGCACAAGAAGGTCCATTACAGTCTGACTCACTCTCCTCAAAACAGCAGCACAGCTCGGCCTCCGATGGCCACCATCAAAAGAAGCTTCGACAAAACCAACCGAGAGAGAGAGAGTACCACCTGACCAACACATAACCAGCAGTCTTCTCCTCCTCTAGTTCATCTGTAAGTCTGCATGCAGCAGTCTCATGCAAAACAACCAAGCAGACTCTTAGTGAGACACACAATGTGTCCAACTATTTGTGGTTTCAGAGGCATGAGGTCACTAATAATGTAATAAATGCAGCCAATGTAATGTCCAAAATCACACGCCGCCATCATCACTTCATTGCTATTTATTGTACATTTTGTGTGGGAGGCTTCGGGATCATCTCAGGCACCATGGTTCATCCTCTGGGAACTATGGCAATCCAGTCATTACATATCTTGTGTACAATGGGCTGAAGATGAGCAATGCTAATCACGTGTCAGAAATGAAGAGGGTTCAGGCTTAAGAGAGCACGAATGTGCTCCAACGTACTCTGCAAAAGGACAGGGGAGGTCACAAAATCATGAATTATCTCTCTGCAACCCTGAATATTCATGCCGAATTACATCACAATCTGGACACTAGTTATCTTGCTCTGAACCAAAATGTCAGACAGGCAATAAACCTTTAAGTATTGAATTTCCCAACTTGAGATGCAAAAACCAATCAAGTAACCAACAAATCATTTATTCAGTGATTTCATATTTGTAAGTCTATTAGTTCAGAAATAATAATATATCAGGAATAAAAGCATTTGAAATTTGCCCTCATATCTTCTTAAACCCTGTTCTACATGTCGCTTGCCTCCAAGTCCTGTCTCCCTCTCTCATTCTCTGTCTCTCCTGGTGAAACTGCAGGAGCAGTGCACTCAGGGAGGCTCTGACAGTGATCCAAGGAGGCAGAACGCATGCTAGGACGCAGTCAGTTGGCATGTAAACACACTTGGCTGCCCTTAGAGGAGGAAGGTTAAAACAAGTGGCTCTGGCAGTAACAGTGAAGCTTTGAGATGAACCAACTCTCCCCTAGCCTCTTCTCTGTATCTGTGTCCATCTAAGTCTTTCTCCCTATCTTTCACTTTCTTTTTAACACTCTCTCACTCTCTATTTGTCTGCAGCTAGCTGCCCTCAGGCAGGGGAATCACGTCGCAGCTCAGCCGAGCGAACTCTCAGCTAAGTGGGGTCTTAACAGGTGTTTAAAACACACAGGGACGCATATTTGTGTTCGCTTGGATTGCAGAGGACTGCCATTACGGTGCTCATTACCTGCTAAGTGACAGAGAAAGAAAGGCGAGGCGACACATAACGTTGTGACATAAGGCCATTTGGCCATTTGGCCATTTTGCCATTTGGTGAGGAGGCTGAGGAGATTTGCTCGATCACGGAAGGCGCTTGCCGGGTCCTAGACTTGAACAGTGTGCAGTGGAGCGCACGCTGACTGTGTATGTTAAGCACTAAGACAAATTTTAGCTTAGTGGTGACACAACCCGACAAAACACTCTTTGTACCCTCTCTCTCACTCCTCTGTTTCACACACACACAAAAACAAAACACACAACAGACAACAGCGACAACCTCCAGTGTCCACCACCGACAGCTCAGCAGCGTCGCTGATGGGAGCTTATCTACAGACATCTGCATTTTATACGAACTGCAGACTGCAAATCAACCGTCATTGACTTTCTTTTGAATCTCAAAAATAACTTGCTCGTCATGCAGGTTTTCCTTGAGACGCTCAGCTGCTTTGAGTTGTGTTGTTTGTGGATGAAAACAAAACAGTGTCCTATTGTTTGCTTCTGCATAGTGTCTGATGTGAAGCTACTGGCTAATCGCAGCCCAACCTGAAACAAAAGAGCCTTTTTAAAGTCAAAGTGAAAGTAAATGATGGTTGATTGCTTTGTGGTTTGCACAGCTTTTCACCTGCAAATGTCTGCATATAGGATCGCACTGTCACAGCCAGCCTTTTCAGTGCAGTATCTCTTGTGGCAAACAGCTTTTTGTTAATAGTTTTTTTGCTGCAGTTTGGATAAATTGGACTTTTACGGGTTTAAAATGATGAAAGTGCAATTGCAGTATCCCTGGTTTGAGTTCAGCCATGGACTTGTTGCATGCAATTCTCTATTTCTTCCTCTTCTCTTATTTCCTGTCAGTTCTAATAATAATAATAATGAGACATCTTTGCCTATTTGAACAGAAAAACAAACTCAAAATGTCTTAATCATCTCTTGATATCTTTTTTCATTTAGATTTTAGAAACAGAGGGAGGCCAGAATTGAACCAACCACACTGCAATTATACAGTACCTGTCTTAACAGAAGACAAGCCTCCCGATCTCCTAATATTTTTGACTGTGTTTTTACTATTCTACTATAATACTTCCTTTTATCTTGAATTTGTATCTGTATTTTCCAAATTGTTGCTTGCGTGTGTGTGTGTATGTGTGTGTGTGCTCTCTTTAACTCCGCCTGGTTGCTCACCTCTCAGGTCCGGCCCGGAGCGACCCGGCCCGCAGGTGGTGCTCTGTCTGGGCATGCGCAGCGATGTGCGTAATGGAGTGTGTCTCTGCTCATCCAGGTATGCCAGGTCCTCCAGGTGGGCTGAACTGGTAGCTGTTGTTGTGTGTTTGTGTGTGTGAGAAGCAGACAGAAAAGGAGAGAGAAGGATATTTCAGAGTAAGAAAAAAATTATACTGTCAGCATGCATATGTACATTGACACATACCGTAAACAAACCCATAATATACACACACACACACACAAAAATAAAAAAGTGCCATTGGTTCATGCCAGTGTCCGGAGGCAGTTGTCAGGCTCCCGCTCTCATTCTTGCTAACTCCTACAGGAAAGAACAAGCCAGCCCTACATGGTTCTGTCCTAAAATTCCCTCCTCTCAGTGTCTGTCACGCGGCACGGAGGCAGATGCCATCCGGCCCCTCTCAGGATTAATTAGCTCAGCAGACAAATGTCTTATTCATGGAGTGAGCGCCGTCTGACGCTGGCTGCTGATTGTTCACACCACGCTGTGTCTTCAGGGCCAACGCTCGGAACCAGTGAATGTTAAATTAGATCAGACGCCGCCAGTGTGAGTAAGCAATGCACTCGATTCTCTGTCACACCTGAACCCAACGGTTCAGTTAGAGGTGAGGAAGTGAAAGACAAGAAACTCTGAACAATGACATCCAGGAGAGATTAAGGGACTTAACCATCCAGAAGTTGTGGGTAGGGTCATTTAGTTTGTCCATTTTAAATAAGACAACAAGTGCTCTGATGGGAAATTTGGGTAGAATAAATTCTACTAATGCAGTATTAAAGAAAAGGTAAAGAGGTGGTGATAGAGGACAGAATATCGGAGACAGTCTGGGACTTTGTAGCATTTAAATTACTTATGAAAAGTGTATTAACTGGGGTAATTTCTGAGACCTGGAAACAATAAAGTCCAATGGCGCAATCAAACAATTGGACAGGTTGTAATTAATTCAACATTTTATCTAGATTTCTTGAACTACTGGATTTGGAGGTGAAAACCGAAATGTTGGTAATAATGCCTCATAAAGTTGGTCTATAAACTATGATGGGTGTTTACAATGGACAACTTAAGTAATGATTTGCTATCGTTTTCTCTCCAAAATGAATTTGGCAAAGCTGGATACTGTTTAAAACCCATGCTTGTGTTTCTTGCCCCATCTGATTGCGTCAGCGTGTTCCCAGATATCAGCAATTAACTTGGCGAGTATAATGTTATCATGGCCGACAGAATTGATGGACAAAGCTACAAAAATAATGTCCAACTTGTTATAAGCTGGAAGCTGGAAATCCTATTTCTCTGAAACTATACCTGAAATACTCCAAGGTCCTCAGATCCCAAATCAAATTCAAGGAGTTGGGGAAAGGTGTGACTGGTAATGCATGTTTCTTCTTAATAATATCCTCTGTCTCTCTCTCTCTCCAGTCACTCAAAAAAGGCACAGTAATCCCTTCAAGAGGCGGGCCGCTGAGCCCACCACCTCTCGCCGGGGAAAAACTCACCGGCACCTCAACACTGATCCTGTCCTGTCGTTGGTTTCTGTGCCGCTGGAGTTAAGCCCAGTGAAGTACTGAGCATGTGTGCGGCTGTGTGTGTGTGTGTTGCTGACAGTCTGAGTCACCCCAGTCATGGACCCAAAAATGAGCCACATGGGTTTCCCAAAATGGAGGGAAAATGGCAGCTGAGAATGCTGGAGGCTTGGCCCTGATGGGAATGGGGGTGCTGGTCATCCAACTGGGCTAAAAGTGGAGACAGTGGAGGCATTAATCTGCTGCTAAACCAAGGAAGAATGACTCAGGGCTGGAAAGGCTCCTTTTTTCTCTCTTTCAACTGTGTTTGAATGTGAGGACTCAAATCTGTGTGCTCATCATCTCTATCTGCAATGCAGCAGGCTGCTGGGGATCACATTCACAGTTCCTGAGCCAATGCGCTAAGACTGCACGCATAGTGAAAAGAAATAAAGAGGAAAGAAAAACAAGTACGGAAGAGGGAAAGTAAGAAAAAGAAAGTGAGAAAAGTCTAACTGTGCAGCGGACAGCTTCGCTGCTTTGGGCAATGACAGCCACATCAGACACTTCCTGTTTGAAGGAGTGACTGATAGCGTGAACACATGCGTGTGCGCACACACACGTACACACACTCAAAGACCAGCTGGGCTGCAGTCCAGAGCCACAGTCACAGTATCAGCCGGGGAGCCGACGAGTCATCTCAGATATGAGGTGGCTGTCGGTGCTTTAAACGCCTCACCATTCTTCTCTCTTCTCCCAGAGAGATGACTTGAGATGATAAATAATGGAGGTCCTGGTATTTAAACAATAATATTTCGGGTATATAAGCAGAGGTGGGATCAGGGACAAAAAGGAAATCAGGATAAAATGGAAATCAATGACACTTGTCCGCCCCCAAAATTGACAAATGTTATCTCGGGTGAGCTGTTATCTTAATTTAGTGAATTTAGAGACTATATAGTGAGTTCACTGAATCTCAGAGTGTCTTTTATAGCCCTTTAGTCTTTTTATGAGTAGTGATTCCCTAATCCCTAGGCAGTTATCTAAGCTGGTGCATATAGATCCTTCAATATGGCAATTTCAAAGGGTCAGTTCACTCAACATAAAAAGACACTTTCACCAAAGTTTTGTTTTGTTGGCAAAGGATTTGAAGAATCAGTGTCTGAGATTTGTGCCTCCGCCCATGTACAGTGGAGGTGAACTGGAACCGCTCTCTACAAAGCTGACAGCTATTCACAGTGAGATCTGGTGACTAATAAGTGCACCATTTCAAGAAAGACAGGTTGGTAATTTTCTTCTTCCATCTATGTGAGCACCACTAACTACTTTCAGAATCAGAATCAGAATCAGAAATACTCTACAAATGGCAGAAATCTCAGTTGGACAATTAAAATAATAACTGTCAACATGTTTTTTTAACCATCTGCAACCCTATATAGATCAAGTTTTAATGTTAAAGTTTAATATTTTCCTGTTGCAATGTGACTTCCCAAACTTCTTTTCATTTCACCTTTTCTAACCTTTTTTGACAACAGAAGTTATTTTCCAGTTATTCTTTAGACTTGACCCTCAGAATATCTGAGAAAAATCCATGAAGTCCCCTGGGGCACCCTGCCAGGTAACGTCACCTTCACCCCCCACCCTCTGACATATAAATACAGCAGTCAACTGTCAGCAGTGTGGACAGCATGGAATATGAAAGGCTAGTAACAAGGAACTAAGAGTAGCAGTAGGTGGTCGAGGGTGTGTGTCAGAGTTTGAATGCTTTCTTTTGTTTGTGAAGGTCGTGTGTTCAAGCTTAACCAGGGTGTTAAGTTGCTTTATAACCAGGCAGCGAGGGTCTAAGAAAAGATGCTATTTAGTTGCATTATAGGAAATGAAGGCTCAGGCATTTTCCACATATTACATTAGGTTAGAATCTCTCTGCTGCATTAATGTCAAATATTATTTCTGTCTCTTGTGGGTCATCCAACCTTAGGGAAGCACATTACTGACTCACTCTAGTATCTCTTTCATTTTGGAGCTTCTTGTCTTTACTTACTTAGAAAAATGTCAAAGTAATATATATGAAAAAAAGACTCCTTTTTAAATGCTGATCAACTACACTCCTGAGCAGTATTAGCACCATGGAGGGAGAGAGAAAATGTAATACTCCGTCTTGGTTACTCCTTCCTCCATATCCATCTTAAGCTCTACCAACGCACTGCCTTCATTAGGTAATAAAGTAGCCCCCTCCCTCCTCGTTTTTCCTCCCCAGTTGCCTTCTGCTCTCGCTCCGTATCTCTCTCCCTCGCTCTCCACACATCAAAGCGAGTCTCTCTGTCACTCTGGGGGATAGAAACGGTTAATGCCTGGGGCTTTGATGTTCCACTGCTGTGTGAGCCCAGCCAATCCTCAGCCTGTGCTTGCCTCCCATCCCTACATCATCTAATAATTCTTTGTGGAGGAGAGGGAGAGAGAGATTATGAAACTCTCTTTCACTCCTCTTCCACATGCATCCATCTCCCTCTCCTCGATACAGAATTCCTGTTCCTGACAAATACAAATGCCTTTAGAAACATCGTTCGCTCACTGCCTCCCTCACTCACTCTTCTTTTTATTGTATTTGTTGCATCATCTGCAGCTTATAGTGTGTCTTTAAAGCCGTCTCCAGCTCACTCAGTCTCCTTTGAAGGTCTGGGTATTGAGGGGCGGGGACGTGATCGAGGGCGAATCTCTAAACCTGGCAGAGTCGCTGCGCTGCCAGACAGCAGTGTCAAACAGCAGAACAGGACCAGCATAAAGAAAGGGTCATAGCTGCAGCGACAGGCCTTGTCAGGCATATTACAGTGTTTACTGAACTACATATGTGTGTCTATAGTACGTGCACACACACTTTTTCCAGTGGGGGTGAGAGCAACTCATCGTCTGTAACAGCCACTCTGATGATGAGAACAATAACAAAATTAGCTCCGTTAGGACTGTCTCAGTGTTATGAAACTGCCATTTTTCCAGATATATTTACTGTTACTTTTGGGAGCCTTTTTGAGGCAGCTGTGGCCTACAATAAGAAACACATCAATGAGACCTCTGTCAGCAAGACAAATGCCAGTTTTCCTGTGTGATATTCTTCCAGCCGCAGTATGTTCTCCCGCTGAAGCTGTTTTTCCCAGACTGTATTATTCTGCTCTGTGGTTTCAGTCCACACCAGAGGGCTGTGAGAGTTTCACAAAATACCACTAAGGATATGCAGCTCCAAATTTCAACATAACCCCATGAAATTTGAAAACAAGAGTTGTTTCTTCCCTAGATTATCAAAAAATGTTGTAGAAATTACAACAAACTGAACCACAATTGAGCTCCTCCAAACACCAGGCTCAGATTTGAGGAAGTTCGGTGTGATTTATCCCAGATTTGTGGGAGAAATGTGGTCTGGAGCTTTGGTGTTTGTATACATTTTTCTTTACAGAATATCTGGAGCAGTTCACAAATCAAATCTTCCCCTCTTAAACTGCTGGCCAATCCCAATATTTTACAAATATTTGTGACATTTATGGGTAAAATCTTAATGGTTACATTGCTGCTAATAGCAAGTGAGCAATAAGGAAAGGAGAAGGATTTTTAAAGTAATGAAGTAGTATATATAATTTGACAGCTGAGTTGTAGGAAAGTCTAACTTAAATTTGGCAATAAAAAACAAAATCTAAAGATACTTGATACTTTTGGCACGATACTATTTAAGAAGACAAGGTTGGACTTGTTCCTCCAAAATATGAAGTAATATATTCCTCTTATCTTGTCAATACTGTTTCATTGTTGCATTTGTGATCACAGAAATGGACGTCAAAGAATTCAAAGGGAAGGGTCACAGTTCATCTAGGAAGAAAACAAGCAAGGAAAGGAAGCTTGAAAGGAGTGAAAAGGAAGCACTAAAGGAGTCAGAAATAGGGTGTAACATGACTCAGAACCAGCAGTTCAATCCAAATTTGCCAGAAAAGCCAATTGGCAAAATTTGCACACTGCATGCCCATGCACCTGTAAACATCCTTATTTCTGGCTCCTGAGACAAACCTCCTTTTCTCTACTTTAACAGGAGAGGGAGGGAAAGAGGAAGGGACTCACCAGCCACAGAATTAGGGCGGGGCATGAGGTACAGAGGGATGGAGTGGGCAGAGTGGGAGGACATGCTCTCCAGGTTGCGCTCAGGGATTTTGTTGAGGCTGTAGGTGGAGGCGGTCATGTTTTCATCCACCCTGTACAGGAACGAATCCATGCCTGATTTCTGGGACTGCCACAGTTTCAGGTTTCCTCGGGAGCCCTCGCCGTATTTGCCGCCTCGCTCCATGTTCTCAGAATAGCTGGTCAGTGTGGCTGCAACAAAATAAAACAACATGGTATTCAGTGCTGTTAAGTATGTTCACTGTGAGGAATATGTGTCATACTTTCAGGCCGTTTTCTCACTGGGGTTGTTTGTGTTTGACCATCCTCCCTCCACCAGTTACAGCCTGTCTGCTTTCACACCTATTTACTGTTGTTCTGAATCAATCTGCAGGTGTTCACCATTGTTGCCAGGAAACAATGTTGGCACCGGTTTTGACAGAAAACACCTCACATCAGTGAGCATTATACCTCTCCTGTTTTCCTGCTAACAATGCAAGGGTGTCATAGTTGATGTCAATATGACGTGGGCACCTGAATTGTCTTCCAGTGGGAGTACAGGCAGGTTCTGAATGTGCATGAAAAATACAGCACTTGTACTGGAAACTGACCACACCAATCAGGAGGAGTCAGGTATGTTTTTTGGTTCGCACCCAGGTTTGGAAAAAGCATTGAGATGCAGTGGAGGCAAGAGAGTCCCTTTTGGGTTATGGGAACAAGCTACATCCTTAGGCGTGTTCCTACTGACTGTCACAAGTTTTAACCATCAGGTATCCCAGACTCCGGAGCTACATGTCTGAGCAGGTAAGTTTGACTACTTCAGCTCCTTCTATATCTTTTTTTTTTAAATCACATACTTTATAGACATGCTTTTATTTGGTTTCTTTACCACTTGAAATCTACCTTTATTGATTCAAATTTTTAAAAGATTTCTACATTTCTTAAAGTCTAGCAAAGAAATTTCAGTGTAAGTGACAAAATCTACAGCCCTTGTTCCTGCAAAAATTTACTCAATTTGTAAGACAAGTCAAATTAGCATTTACCGAAGTAAGTCTTTTTAGGTCAAAATTCCCACTTTGTGCTACTATCCTACTGCTACAGCTCAGCAAGGAAACACTTTCATGGAAACACAGAGAGGGATTATCATACTAAAAAGACTGCCACTTTGGAAGATACCCACTTGATTTGCATATTAACTTCAGTTGAACTTCAGAATGTATTTTTGCACAGAATGAGAATTGGAGAGTTTGTCCCCAATCACTTACATTCAATTTGCTTCAAGAAGGGATGTCTTTGCGACGGGTATGGACAGGAGGAACGACTACAGTCTCCAAAACAATTTCAACGCATATATTGCACATCAGTATCATTTAAAGATAGACTTGAAAATATGTTAACCTACCCTAGAATGAGTGCAGGGATCCAACTATGTAAATTTGGATGATGATGCACAAACAAAGCTCGCTACAATATATAGGACCCCAATAAAAATCTAATTAACCGTTGTTTTGTTCTGTATGTTCTCTATAAGAAAGGCTGGTGATAATCTATATTTTTATCACTGTCAACAAATAGAAAATAAAGACTAAATAAATACCAATAATAAAACCAACAAGGATTTTGTCCAGCAAATAAATATTGTTTGTGTAGCCGTAGACCTCCATTGTTCTCCAAAAAGTGTTCAACATCTTTGCACTGGGTGACTGGGTGGCACTGTAGTTTATTTGAGCCAATTCCACATAAACTGTCCTGCTGCTATAAACACACAATAGTGCACCCAATGCACTATTTGTTCCTGTTTAAGTAATGCTTGCTAATGTGCCCAGAAATTATTAGGCTTTTTCATAATAAAACAAAATATATTTGAACTGATTCGTATCTTTTAGATGCCACAGACTGAATAGGGACTTAGTCTTAACAAACATGTATAAATGTGAAATACAGTCTTCTCACCAATAATCCCGCTGTCCCTGCTCTCCAGGGTTGAGGTGGGACTGGTGACAGAACCGTAGGCACAGTCCTTGTTGCCGGCTTGGCCAGGCATCGAAGGGGGGAGGGTGGAGCAGGGGCTGCCTGCAGGGGGTGAGGCAGTGCTGCTGGTCAGGGTGGAGCACGGGCTGATCCTCTGGTTCTGGCCCTGGGACAAACACAAATACACAGTTTTTTTTTAAAGCTTTGCTTGGTTCCAACAACTCAGTTAGTACACATGGGTATAAATGGCAAAGTACAATGTTTGACTTTTTATAGCTGAGTCACATACAGAGTAAAATGTCACTTCATATTGCAGTTTTCAAAATCTCAGCCCCCCTGCTGAATTCATGTAGTCAGTCCTTCAAAGAATTCAAACAGATTTTAAAGAGCTTCACAAGATGGATGACAGTATACGGTTGAAGTAAAATTTATGAGGAAATGAATATAAATTCATATTATTATTTGTATATGCATTTATAATCAGAAGTAGTATTCTCCCAGGACACTTCCAATAGGGCCAGGTTATAATGTATCCCCAAATCATCACATTTAACAACCAAAATTCACTCCGCGGATCACAACACCAGTCCAACATAAGATGAAGTATTGGTGTGCCAACCGTGGGTGTTAGTGTAAATGACAATATCTTGTATTAAAGTAGCGACGAATCTTTTCCATACAGCACACGATCACCTAATTGCGTATATATGTGTGGGGACAAATGTAGGCTCCTATCTCCAGTGGCACCATTATCTGGGTAGGCTCCAAGTTGGGGGAAGTAGTATGCGAGAGGAACGGAACGATTGGGGAGATGAGGATGAGAGGTGAGAGTATAACCGGATGTGAAGCCGGGACGGAAGTGTGGCATGATGGAGCAATCGCGGTAGACAATAACCTATAAATGCCGAGTATAAACAGGGTCTATTAGTACGCTCACCTCGTTAGAAGACCAATAGAAAGGAGGGAGCATGAACGACCATAGATGTCCAGCTTAGATATACAGGTGTTCTAGGGCGCAAACCGGTGTTGGTAGGTTGCGCGAAACTAGTAACATGATAGTATCTATTACTGAACTGTAGCAAATATAGAGCGGATATGAAGTGGACTTTTATATATTTGACTAATATATCTATTAACAGTAATACTATTGAAATAGTGTATTACGACAATAATCCATATTTTAGCCCATATAATCGCTGTAGTCAAGAGTGTGGACGCTCAAATAGAAAGGAGGCATCCGGATCCTTTGTTAGAGAGAAATCCCTATTTGAGACTTTATACAAAGAGACCGAGGAAAGAAAATATGGGGTGACGCGCTCGCCATGTTCCCCTCAGGTGGGACAGATCCATATTATGATTAATGGGAATTGTAATGAAGTGCTAGAACAATGATGTGAGTTCCTGCAGTGTAAATGGGTGCACGCACGGAGAGTAAGAGCGTATGGAATGCATCACATATTTGGGCTTTCCAGCGCCCAGTATTGTTTGGCCACCCTGCAGTGGACCCTTTGCTTGATCGGCTCAGGTTAGGAGCACAGAGTAGATCCGATCTCAGGGGACAGCCAATAATAGACACAGCTACTGGTAACACTAACGAGTGATCTTATGTACTTCTCACCTTGCCTGCAATCCAAGCCGAGGCCCACTTATTGCTCAATATAACACGCAGATGTCTGAATAAGCAACAGTACAATAAAGGGTTATATAGCCATGCTCATCTTTAATGTGGGTAGATTAGGATAGGTGCAGGACGCGCTAAGAAAAGGACAGGGGATGCAAGTCGCGATCTAACTGTGAGTATAGGTATGTCTGTACTCCAACGGAGGGCGATGGATTTGTCGCGTAACTCTGAAGGTTATAGAAACAGTGTATGATGTGAGCAGGGATAGGTAGGACACAAGGTAACCACCATGCATCAGTGGAACTGGCTGCTCGCTTACTGGAGGAGAGATACTGATAGTCTGGAGGTCTGTATTTTCGTGCCACGTGACAGAAGATAACATGAGAGAGAGACATGAGCGCACTCGCGCCGAGATGTTCGTAAGAGTACGAGGCAGCGCGCCCATCATTCAGTAACTTATAGGGGTTCTAAAAGTAGGCTGTCCTATAACAGGCGAGACAATATATGCAGTAAGTATTTTGCTTATTGATAGTTGTGATTGTTGTGATTCTTTTATTCCTAGTTCCTGTCAGTACTCGTGCTTGCATGGAGTTTGAATTAATTGGAGGTTCTATTAATGGACTTATTAAGGGGCAACCTGGATTTAATAAGAGTTGCAGTTAAATCAGTATGAAGTAACCAATGGGCATGGATTAGGTTTTTCTGCATCTTCAAATCAAATCAAATGGGTGAAAGGTGCTCAGACGTCTCTATTTAACAGATGACGGTCTTCCAGATGTTTCAGGGGGTTTCTCTCAGTCCATGGGGATC
>NW_023339651.1:4535157-4541318 GCF_004916995.1 Morone saxatilis | reverse complement strand
AATTATTTTCATTATTGACTAATCTGTCAACTATCTGTTGACAGCCTCCTGAGGCGAGCCAATGAATCGTTGGGTTGGTGGTTTGATCCTCGGGTTCTCTAGTCCACATTTCAAAGTGTCGTTGAGCAAGACTACTGATCCTCAATTGTTCCCAATAACTAATGTTATGTTTGGTAAAATAAGCATTTAATACCTGCAGTCCTATTTTTGTGATTAATTATGATTAATTAATTTTTGTCTGACCAACAGCCCAGATTAATTTAATATACTACTTTACTATACCACAAAGAAAACCTAGAAGCAAATACCAAGGCTGAGAGTCTACAGCCATGCTTATGGTTCTGTGAGCTAAATGCCAAGGCTAGTCATCATAATTTTTATCATGTTCACCAACTGATTTTAGCATGTTAGCATGCTAGCATGCTAGCATTTGCTAATTAAAACTGAACACAAATACAGGTTGGTGGGAATGTCATTTCTGTTTCAGGTATTTGGTCATAAACCATAAAAGTAGTAAAATGTGACTTGATGGCGCTAAACAAAAAGTCGGAGGATCTTTAAAGTCATTCGAATTTTCTGGTGCGAACCATGAATGTCAGCACAAAATGTCATGGCAATTTATCCAGTAGTTGTTGAGATATTTCAGTCTGGACCAAAATGGTGGACCGACTGACTCTTCTATCTCTAAAGCCAAACATTTGCTGGTTTGTTCATATGCATTAATTGATTATCAAAACTAAATGCAAATCTATAGTCCACGACACAAAACAAAGCAAAGCAATTCCAACAGCACACTCTAATGCAACAGCTCAGCCAAGCCAAGATAATAATGTTTGGTTTTGATTGCCACTGTCAGAGAGGTACTAATTTAACTTTAGCCAAGTTTATTATTGAGGTTGTAGTTTGAAGTCATTATATTGAGCGCTGGCTTTAATGTTTTGCTCACCCCATTTCCAAACACGAGGGGGCAAGAATATTGAAATCATGTTTCAATATAATGCACAACGCCACAATTAACTATGACGTCAGTAATAAACATAACGTAATACATAACATAATATCTTAATTAAGATCCCTCTGAAAGAACAAAACACAAACACTGGCCATTAGAAAGACTGCTAACGGTAATATATGTGGGTAGAGCTGTTGTACTGCCTTGCATTAGGTTGTATAGGGGTACCTGGGAATAAACAGGGAGTGTATGCTGCAGTAATAGCGTAGTGGTTGAATTAAACTCTGCTTACATCTGTAAACTAGTCAACACACTGTCCACTACAGTACATGGCCTCTAGTCTCTGCTATGAGTGTGTTAGTGTGTGTGTGTGACTGATTAAGAGAACGAATAACATTTTGTTAGGCACTCTTTCAGTCACCGTCGCCCTCTGCTCTTCGCCGTCATGTTTACAGGAGCTTGAACCCAACGCAAACAAACACACAGCGACACTACAGCTCTATCTGCTGGGCTAATGAACCTCGCTTTGTGGCGGTCTGACCTTAAACGCCGCACGAGGATCGGATTGAACTTGGAGCATTGCCTCTATTCGGGGCGCGAGAGCATGACAGTATGAAAGGCAATTAACTGCACGCTCTGCGAGTTAAGGTCACCTTGTTCCATCAGCTGTTGAGGTCTGGCAGCAGAGACACCGCCACTGTAGGAATTAAACCATGTCAAACGGAAGATGGTAGGTTGGTGTTTTACAGAAAAAAACCCCAGCGGTTTGATATCTGCCTGGCTTCGTTGTTAATGAACTTCAGTATGAAAAAGGTAAGTAAGTTGACTATGATGACAAACATTAAGACAGACTTCCAGCATCCTGCAAATATCGAGATTACATGTGTGAATCTGCTGTATTACTGTAATTTGTGCTCTCCATTGAAAGATACCAAATCCCATGCAAATTACAAAAATTACAACAAAAGCCAACTCTCTACGCTGCTAATAGATGGTGTCTCGAGGCAATCCTTGTCATATTTGGTGGTTAATGAATCAAACAAACTGCAATCCGGAGAACAGTATTTGGGGCAGATATCTAAAATAATAAGTTTGTACTGTGTGCACGATGCAGCAGGGTGCTAGTATGAGTCACGTCTCTAAAAAGAGCCGCTTGAATAAACCTCTCTCAATTTATACACCCCCACTGCTACAGCAGCGCTCACATCAAGCACAGGCAGTCCATCAGCCTAATCGCTTATCCACACTGCTTTAGTGCAAACCCATACCTAGGTCCCCTTTGAATGCTTCAGCAACAGGTTCGCCCCTTTTCCCCTCCCTATTTTCACCCACTTTCTCTCTCTCTCTCTCTCTCTCTACGCTGCAACTGTTTTCCTCCCTTGATTTGTGAAATTCATACCTGTCAAATCAGGTTTGGGTAAATAAACCAGGGCATCTGCTGCAGAGCTTAGAGCAGGCCCGTTGTGCCAAGAGCTGTTTGTTGCACAACTGCCAAATTCACAAACTGAAAGGTTACGGTGCAGAAACCGAGAGAGTGAGAGAGAGAAACATTAACCTGAACCTGCTGCATGTAACCTCAAGAAACTTACTCTCAATGAGCAAAGTTTAAAGTACACTGTGAAATAAATAATTGAGAGTATTTGTTATATAAAAATCTAATTAGACGGGTAGATATCTGATGCTTGAAGGAGAGGCACTGATGAATGCTGAATCCAAAGCTCTGTGGTGTCTGAGGGCAAGTCTTTTGATCTGGCTATCCTGACTTCCAAAGATCTGTCAAAACAGAGTGTAAACAAGGACATTATGAAGATAAATGTCAAAACAAGTCGAACCCGGAGATTGCGTGTTAGTTCGTGTTCCACAGCACAACCACTCACAATAGAAATGTGTCAAAATCACACACGCAGTAAAACAATTAGATTAGGATCAAGAAAGCAAGGTTTTTTGGCACCAATCCTGTATCTTAAGTCTCACACAACCCCTGACAGCGCCTCCCGTAAATTGACTCAATGTGACTGTGTGCATCTGGTGACATCATGAGATTTGATTGTGAGAAAAAAACACCTCCTTTGGGGGAGGATCAATAAAGGATTATCTTATCTTAAAACACTGTCTATCATTCAGTCTGTAGGTTTTTGTCTACACAAGTGAAGCTCCTTGAGAAATGATGAAACAGCTGTAACTTCTTTTTAAAGAAATCCAGACAGAAATGAGTCTTTCAGTCACATCCTCAAAGCAGATTCGGTTGCGTGTCCAGCTCATTACTGAGACCATTACCTGTCTCGCCTCGGGTTCCTCCATGCTGTACTGGGTGCCGGCCGGCCCCTCACTCACTTTGTCTCCCAGAAGGAAACCCAGGCGCGTCATCAATGTGTTGGCTGCCTCATCCACCGACGGAGGGGGGCCCAGCTCCTGGCTTGACTCCCCTGCAGAGGCAGAGAGACGGAAGGAGGAGGAAGGAGGTGGAGAGAGGAAGACATCGCGGGGGAGAGAAAAAGAGAGAAAGACAGAATGTGTGTCAGTGGTGGGTAGGAACAGAACAGCTTATTTTCACAAAATAAAAATAAAACATTCTTTAAAGGCTTCATGTCTCTTTACCTGGAAACACACGGTATATCTGCTACACTTTGCATGAACCACAACAGCGACAACAGACCTGGATACTGGATACACAGCACCTGCACTCACGACAACGCTAAAAACCTCCCTACCTGAGTAATCCCGTAGCTCGGAGCTGCGCATTAGCGACACATTCCACCACAGCTGGACATCTTTGCTGAGGTGTCTCCTTACATAAACCCAAAAATCCCTTCAGCCACAACCACAAGGATCCCTTCAAACTGTTTACAAAACCCCTTTCCACGCTGACGGGCAAAAGCCTTTCACACTGGCGACAGCTCCTTCCGCACCACACATCCTTGCAGCTCGTGTGACGTAATGAGATACGCCCTTTACCTGTGTGTGTGTGTGTGTGTGTCACAGAGAGAGAGAGGGAGAGAGAGAGAGAGGGAGAGAGAGAGAGAGGTGATGTATGACTTTCCAAGATAAAGTGGGTGTGTATCCACCGCTCTATCCTGTTTACAGAAACCACTAGCTATAAAGGAGAGAAAAGATAACACCAGGGTGAGAGCCTGCTTGATGATCAGATGATCAAAAACCACACATACACACACACATACACACACACACACACACACACACACACACACACGTAGAGCTGAGGGATTTCAGTTGCAACAGGACTCAAACAAAAATCCCTTAATGACCTCATCTTTTCGCCCTGTTGCCTGGTGAGTTTCCATCCATAACAAACAGTCACTGGTAGTATCATGTTTTTCAATAACACCTGGCTATTACGCCCTAGAGGTCCCTACGATATCAATTTCAATTCAATTTTATTTTATTTACTGGAGTGTCAGTCTTAGAGCTCAAGCTTCCACTAATTACTCACCCTGCTGGTTCTAGAAAGAGTAACTAGTGGCTAAATACAAACAGCTGCGATTGGACGTATAAGCCTCTGAATTGACCCGGACATTAATGACATTGAAGGCACCAGCACGGGAAGGCGGTTGTTTAAATAAACAGCAATGAGACAGAGACAGCTAGCGGCAGAGCCAGTTTTCTCTCTCTTCTCCTCCCCCTGACCTCACCTCAGCTCGTTTTCCTGCAGGGCAGGTTGGACCAGACTGGCAGGTAGGTACGCTCCTGACTGACGACCATTAGACAGTCCCAGCCACCACACCACCCCTCTGAAGACAGACAGCTTGTCTGAAGCCTGTGGCCTCTCACTCGTCTGTTCAAAAGGCGTACAAGAAGGACAGGCAATCTACACCCCCTCCCCTTCCTCTTCGCTCATCAGGATCCTCATTAGATTGACTGCAAGTCTCTCTGAGCACGTAAGGAAGACCGGCACCCTTCTGAAGGCAGGGAAGAAAAACCTTTGAAGCAAATGGGGATGAACTGTAGCTGAGCCTTAATAAAAACACACAGCAGCAACCAATAATGAGGTAATCACAGCACACATTGAGTCCAAAACAGCTAATTACGTATGAGCCTTGATAAGATGGATATAGCGGCTCAGTAATGCAGCTGGATACACTTTATATGGAGCGGAACACGCTTACGAGGGCCTCCAAGGTCACTGAATCCCTGTGCATCCCTCGAGGAAGAGGATGCAGTAATGGAGATGCACGTAGATGGAATTACTGCTCCACCTTCTTACAGTTAATATCACAGGGGACGGCTAGTATGTGCAGCCATTAGAGGGAGAAAATTGCAGGAAAAACAAAAGCAAAACATCTATCCAATGGCCATTCAGGACCTTATAAATGTATTCTGCGTGGATTAGCTGCAGTGCCTGTACACTTGTGCGTCTGGACATGGAGGCAGTGAAGGCTTCCCAGTTGACAGACTGGTAGTAGTAAGCAGTGAATACATTAGCACTGATTAGTCAACTGCTCCTGAGGGGTTTGCTGCTGTGACCGTGATCAAACAGGGGCTCTGACTGTCTATCTCTGCCTTTGTGAGTGTTTGTGTCCTTCTCACTCATCTCTTTGTCTACCTCTCTCGCTCAGTCTGCCTGCACTCTCGTCTGTTTAGTTTCTACCTTTCTGTTTTTTTTGCTTCTTGTCGCAGCCAGCTGTTAGACAACTCTGCGTAAGGGCGAGCAGTTTGTCTGTTTTTCTTTTGATTTGGGAGCAAAATCTCCACAGTCCACAGTAACTCCCTTGAGCTAAACATAGGCAATCTCTCCGTCCATCCTTAAACTCTCACACTCCAAAAATAAAAAAAGACAACAACACTCAAACATACCGAGTTGCTTGGGCAACTGTTATCATGGAGCTGTCACATCAAATCAAATCTATTTTAAACCTTCCTCTGAATGCAACCAATACTAATGAGCTACTATCAAAGGGGATACATACATTACCATAATCTAGGGGTTGTATGAATCGATTTCTTTCCATTCATAGCTCTATTTTTTGTTCTTAAAATGCAGATTATGACAATCACACACCTCTTACTGGAGCCAATAAAGACATACATCTAGACCACTTCAAAGCAACACGACAGCATCGAGAAAATAACACAAGAGGAACTTCAGGCTTTTCTCATCACAGTGACACCATGAGATCCTTTATGATAACATTTGAATATGAAAAAGGGCATAAAACACATCTCTTATTTTTCTGAACCACCCCCCAAACAC
>NW_023339651.1:4533210-4535139 GCF_004916995.1 Morone saxatilis | reverse complement strand
AAACACGCACACTCCTCTCCATTGGATTTCTGAGCTGCGAAGGAGACAGATGGTTGCCATAGCAACTATCTGCGCACAGCTAGGAATGTGTTTCTGTGCAAGCGCATCTGTTTCTCCCTGGCCGTCCACAGATCTGCCCTCACGCACCGAGAGGAAGGAGAAAGAAGCATGTGTGCTGCAAGCAGGGGACTGGACAGGACAGGAGATGGGATTAATAGGCCCGGGCCGCAGGTAAGATAACACATACCATGTGGTGGCTCTTATTTCACCTATACCTGGGCACTTTACTTTCCACTTCTACAGGGCAAATCCACAGACATGACCGGGATCCCAAAGGCAAACCACGCATGTTTTTGGAAAGATAAAAGAATAGCTGGTAACAAATAAAAATTTAAAATTAAATGAAAATTAAAACAAGGTAGATTTACGCCTATTTTAGAGCTTCAGGTCAAAAGAAATATTCAGTAACAGTGAACATACAAGCACAGATAGGCATGAACATCATGAAGAAACCAGGCACTGGATGGCTAACCAAGAAGAGATCAGAAGAGTGAATATCACATTCCTCATGTGCACAGTGGTGATCTTATCTAGACAACATTCAGAGGTTTCATACATGAAAGCAGGCTAGGACTGGCCAGGTCTGTGTTAGGAGTGGGTGATATGATGATATACAGTACATGTACACTGTGAGACAGTTGTCGTAGATTTTACTTTCCTGCTTATTTTTGTTATATTGTATGAAGGTGTATTTCATTCACTTGAAAATGTATTTTTTGGTTTGTTTTTCTGAGTAATTATTTCTGTTTTTCTGAGTAATTTATTCTTTGGTTTGTTTTTCAGAGTAATTTATTTTTTCTGAGTTTAGAGAGGATTTGAAACAATAGACGCATTCATTCATTCTTGATTTAACGGAAACAAACATGACCGGCTTGTTTAGTTCAATCACAGACACTGGGAGATATCCTGTCTTTAAGTCATTAGATACCGGTACGTGATAGTTTGAAGATGGGATGTATGTGCGGGCAGGAGTCACCATAGGTCCATCGGAGTCACTTACAGGTTGGAGGTTCTCGCGGGAGTTCGAAGTATCTCCATAATTCAGAAAAAAAATTACTCCGAAAAACAGGAAAAGAATTACTCAGAAAAACAGGAAAAAAAAAATGTCAGGAAAACAGAAACAAATTATAAAAAAACCCCCCAAAAAATGTAATTACATTTTTACAAATGTAATTACATTTTTTTTTTCAAGTGAGTGCAATACGCTTCCGTCATATTGTTATCTTGTTTATCCATAGATAGTTTTTTTTAACAGATTTTCTATTTTCTAGAAAATCTATTTTAATTCATAAATTCATTTTAATGCTCTTGTCTTAAGATATTGTCTTTCTTTGCAATTATTTGTGGCATTTTAGCTTATCTTTGGTATGGTTTTATATTTTATTTATATGCTGGTTTTATTAGTATGCCATCCTGTCAGTCGAGCTTCATGAGCTGCCCAATGTGTTTCCATACATCCAATTTAATTGCACATTAAACAGCATGTAAGTGTACATGATGTGGTCCGTACTGCTCAATACCACTGCTAACACTTTCTGCCCGTGGCCTCTAACCTACAGCGTAAGTTTGTTTACTTTGTCTCTTTCTCTCCCCTGCTGCTGCCAGCTGCTGTCAATCAAACACAGACACCGATACGCCCCTCTAGCGGCTAACACGAGAAGAAAAATATCTGATATTTCCCTAAAGACCTTTTTTTCTCTTTTAATAGTAAAAAACTATGGTAGCACTTTGGATAGCTAGCCTACAGTTATTTGTAACATCTCAACTGTTTAACAGTATCTATAGAGGATATATGACAATTCAGGAACATACCCTAACCAAGATGTTTTTTTGTGTCTAAACCTAGACAAACCACAGGGGTTTAATACA
>NW_023339651.1:4514796-4533191 GCF_004916995.1 Morone saxatilis | reverse complement strand
ACCATTGAACTGTTGAACCTCAACTAATAAGCTGTGGAAATACTGTAGATGGACTATCAAAATAAAATGTAAATTATTGACAATACATTTAAAATAACAATATTTTTTTGACTGCAAAAAGGGGGGAATAAATGTGATTTCAGTTGGACTCACGTATATATGGATATTGTGTAATTACAAACATCATGATGAAGCACCCACACCTAGTCTGGGTAAATACTGTAGGAAGGTTGAGCTATAACATCATTAGAAAAGCTTTCAGTCTGATATATATAAGGAGGAACGACTGGTGGTGAATCTTACAAGCTATCTCACAAAATATTCACAAACCATATTTATGACGCCACAAATTTCTTTGTGGGCCATAAAAATCAGCTGATACCTGACTTCCTCCCCGGCGACAGACACCGTCAGCAGCAGAGTGTGGACTGGCATGTGATCAGATGTTTTAAGTCACTGCCCTGCTGCTACTCATGCCAGGCAGCCCTTGTTAAGAACTAAGATGTCCATCTGTCCACCTGGGAGGTGC
The DNA here is from genome assembly GCF_004916995.1 of Morone saxatilis. Taxonomy (NCBI): domain Eukaryota; kingdom Metazoa; phylum Chordata; class Actinopteri; family Moronidae; genus Morone; species Morone saxatilis. Next base: position 4,532,662 of record NW_023339651.1, on the reverse strand, counting down.
GAGTCCTCACCCCAGAAAACTCATCTCATCCCTCCTGGTTCCTATCCAAGCTCAAGTTGTTATCGCTAAGACAGAATTCCTGTTTGTAATCAACTGTTTTCCTGCCTCAATGGCGCTAGAGATTACCATTTCAACCCTGAAATGTCACATCTGCAGGAGATCTTAGCAGCTCATCACAACTGATGGTTATTCCACAGTCTGTTTCACAGGAGTCACGCAAAATAAAGCCAGGGTCATCAGTTTTTCATCCATGAGATTCAACAGCAGGTGCCAGAACTAAAGGGACTATCCTAAGGTACTACATACTATTAAGACATGTACTGAAATAAGAAATGCTATAAAAATATATTCTAGTTTCTATAGACACCTACTTAGAACTCCCATTGAGCAGAGACTCAGCAGAAGAGGCTGACAGACGGACAAGGTTGGTAGCACTCTGTCGACCATTTTCCTCCTAAGTAACAGTTAAGCCCTCAGACCCCACACCACTATTTCTCTCATGCGTTCATCCAACCCTGGAGTGTTGCAGCAGCGTCCTGCCCTGTTGGGAAGTCCACACAGCCACCAGAGGTCGAGGCAACAAGACAGGTCAGGAAGCCAACACTGCACTTCTCAGTGGCAACAGGAAGAGGAGAGGCAAGATGAGAAAGCAGATATACTAGAAGCAAATCTCAGCAGAGCACTATCCTTGAGTGACCCGCTTTGCCGTCCTCCCTGTGCGAGGAGGGGAGAGACAAGGGGGAAGAGAGGGGGTTTGGCGGGGATAGATAGAGGGAAATCTGGACTGTCCACAGGATTACCGAGCAACCACAGACTGTGAAGTTAACAGAAAACAGAGGCGGCACCTAAACAAGCTCTGCGTCCGAGAAGCAGAGCAGAGTGAGAAAGCAGCAAGAGAGGATTAGAGAGACAGAAAGGGAGGAGGCAATGAGGATGGACTCCGTGGGCACCAGGCAAAGCTATTTCATTAATGACCGTAGCAATGTTTTCGTCTTTGCAGCAGTGGGCAGAATAACTGGCAAACCCATAAATTCTCCCCATCTCTTTCCGAGTCATTCTACCGGATTCACAGGACAGGAAACAACATGCAAAAAGTAACACAACGAAATGAGGGATGAGCTGGCTAAAAACTTACCACGGCAGTATGTGTCCAGGTCTGGATTCTTGGCAGTGGTGGAGGTGTGTGTAGGGGAGCCAAGCTCTGATTGTGGAATGCGAGGGCTCTCCACAAACTTTGCTTTCCGCAGAGGGGCTGGGAGCAGAAAGCATACACACATATAGAGAAGGAGACAACATGTACACACACAGAGACACACACACACACACACACAAACACACACAGATCAGGGAGATGGAAGAATCCAAGAAAGAGAGGAGTGACAGGGACAGAAAAGAAAGGGAGGAAGACAGAGAGCTTATGAACTTTAGAAGCACACTGATAAAATGAAAACATCCTCAAGGCTTTCCTAGGCAGCTTTGTATTTGCCTTGGGTCAAATAAAGCTAAAGCATGAGTAAACAAGCAGCATGGGTAATAATCAGGTAGTGGACTAGGGAAAACCAAGGCAGAACCTCAGCCAACGACTGAAATGTGAAAATATCACAAATTCTTCTCCTGTATAGGCCTACAGTTCACTCACGACACTCACAAAGCAGCAAACAAGATGGACTTTTTATTTGAAAAGAGGGAGTGCAATAAATAAGCCTGTTGTGTCTATTTGTCCAGTGTCATAATCACACCAAGAAATGCAAATGAGATCCATTTTTGGAATGTTCTCGCGCCTGACTCAAGCACCAAGTCTGAGACATCAAACGAGTCCCTTCGACAAGAAATTCAGAGAGCGAGAGAGAGAGAGTGAGAGAGAGAGAGTTATATGATGAAAGCTGGGGGTGGTGGTTGTGACACGATCTTTTTCTGGGTTCTTGGTCACAGCACAGGGACCCACACTATCTTATAGTATCATAAGTGCACACACTGTGGCAGCAGTATCAGCTCCACTAAGCACAAGAATTCACAATGCGGAGCGGTATAAGAGTCTTCATACAGACAAACCCACAGGAAGAGATGCCAAACAAATTTGTCCATCAATAACATTCTTTAGTTAGCAGAACAACTCTGTCTACCTTTTAATATTTTGATGATTAACACAAAAATGCCAAGCTTGCTTGCTTGCTTCTACTAAATTCTCAAAAACTACAGCAGACAAAGGGGGACTTTTGCTACACAGAGATAAAAAAAATAATAATTTCATAACGGTGTGACCTCCAAAGCTATACTCACATACAGTGGGAATCAGCACATATTTCTCAGACTCTGATAAATGTCCTCACTTCCATGAGATAGCTACTGAGGCACAATTGCAAAAAGAAATTAAGCTAATATCAACTAAGTCGTGTACAAGGCTCATTTATTCAACCTCTTCCTTTTCTTATTTGTGCTTGTCCTTGCGTTTGGTATGGGCAGCATAAATTGTTTTTAATTGACTAATCTAGTTAAATAAGGGTTTAAAATACTGTAAATGTATTTATTCATTCGAGTGCTTCAACTGTTAACCATTCTTATTATGGGTGAGTGCACATGTCCAAAGCTATCCAGTGCAGCAACACTGAGCTGAACCAGAGTGGGGTGAGCAGGAAGTCACGAGCAGCAGTTGAAACATATGTTCAAGCAACAATGACTGCAGAATGAGAACATGCTCCTTACCACTTCTGTTTGTGGTTCATGTTACAGCTAATGCCAGGATAATGTGTGTGTGTCCATCTGTCTATATCTCATGTCTTTGTCTTAGTTTAGGTGAAGACAGACAGAAGTAGCAGTACAGACTTGTGGTCAATGCAAAATGCATGTTAAAACATTTGCACAGTATAATAGAAAACACTTAAGAGTTTATGCCTCAAGGCAGAAGGCTTGCCATTTTAAAATCAGACTTTAAATGTTCAATCTCCATCCTCTTTATCTTCATAAAAACAACATTTTCCACTGTCTTCAAGCCATTTTCTTCAAAATGTAAACTTTTTAGGAACTAAGACGGCTCTGCGTCATGCTGAGCAACAGATTTTCTTTTTTCCAAATGCTGGTAATCTAATGAGTCTGAGGGGTTTTATAATATATATCCGTAGTAGGACTTCTCAAGCCAAAAGGGATCACGTAATCCTTCATTTTATCTGAACAAGACTAAGAGTCTACAGCTGTGCTGGAGGCTCTGTGAGGCTTTACTTAGGTTTAAGTGGTTTGAGCTAAAAGCTAAAGTCAGCATGCTAACATGCTCACACTAGAAATGGCAACAATGTGACTGTTAACAGGTATATAGTTTATCATGATTGCCATCTTAGTTTAGCATGTTACCATGCTAACATTTGCTAATTAGCACCAAAGACAAAGTACATCTTAGCCTGAAGGCTTGGTTTAGCTGGTATTTGGAAATAAGCCAAAGTATTGGACAAACTATAATTTTGACCTGATGATGGTGGAACATAAACAATTTATCCTTCAAATGTCATGGCAATCAATCCAATAGCTAGGACATTTCACTCAAAATCCCAAATATCAACCTCATGGTGGTGCTACAGGAAAAATCAAAGAATCACAAAAGTCTATAGGATCCATCCTATAGTGACTGTGAATGTCTGTACAAATTTCATGTCAATTCATCCAACAGCAGGTTAAAAAAGTTTTTAAAAAAAACTGCATATTCTGCAATTGCAGAAATTCCTTGAAACGGTCTGCGACTTGCTTAGGATCTGCACCAAAATCTTGATTGTTCCTTGTCCCAACGTCTAACTTTCCCGGATCCACTGAAATCTGCTGTCAAGATTTGAGATATTCTGCTCACTAACAAACATGCAGTCAAACAAACAAAAACAAAATCTCCTTGGCAGAGGAAATAGAGAACTCATTTGGAGCTATGTGTATATGTGTGAAGTAGATGTGTTCACTTGCCACACACACGGTGTTAATGTTGTGCTGGTATGGTCTGGAGAGGACTCTGCTCATTGACCACATCTAGGAAGTGAGCCAGCACAGATGCCACAGTGAGAAACTACAACTGACAGCCAGGAGGAAGAAGGGACCCGAGTTATCCATGACTGGATCAACTGCCATCACAGCAACTCTGAAGGAGACAGATTTGTATTTGTATTCTGCCTGACAAACAGGCTTAGAACTGAGACATCTTAAACACAAAATCGATAAATGTGTCATTCAACAAATATCTAAGAACCGTAAACATGTGAGTTAAACAATGTATCAAACACATTTTCGTAGTTCAGCATCATACATCTAAAAGGTAAGAAAAAACAAAAAGAAAGCACGCCAAATCATGGTACTGTAGACATGTGCTAAACACATTATATCAGATATAAACTCAAATATATTTTCATTTTTTGACTTCCAGACCACCTCCCTACTTACAAGATACGTGTCATTAGCTTAAAAACACTGGTCACAGTCAGTGAATCACCAATGGATCTCTGCCAGTTCATCTAGAGAGTACTTGTCTGCACACTTGAGCAGAGCTTCGATCTTCTGTTTTGCATCATAGGTAATTAAACAAGTAGGAAAAGCAGGCATATATCAGTCAGTCGGTGTAAATGTTAATTAGATAAGAACCCCTTGACCTTCAGCAGAAAAGAAGGTAGAAGGGTTGGGGAAGCGTGCCTTTCTCTTCCTGCACAAAAAATAAATCAGGGGACACTCCCATTAAGACTAAGATATTACAAAAGAAATCACACTTATTCAACAGAGAGGACAATACAGCAATCTGCCAGGGCTGGACTTTCTTTCATGTAACAAGAGCCTAAAGTTAGATTTCTCTTCCAAACCACATTCCTGCTTTGTTGTGATAAGCGGCTCTTGTACCTGCAGTGACGAGCTTGCAACAGCTTGCGCTAGCTTGTAACAAACAGCAAGGAGACGGCCTGAGCTTTCACGTGACAGTGTGTCTGTGAGAACATCCAAAGGTTTTAACTGTTACAACTTTTGTTTTTAACTGTAACAATTTTAACTGTTTTAAATGTTAGCATGCTTCTGAATACCAGCTGACAATGACTGTGCTAAGAGACTAAAAGCCTTATTTATTTCCCCCCCCACAGAATATCAGTTTCGGGATAAACTCTGGTGAATGGGAGATTATCATTTCGTTTGGTATTTGTCTCCCTGATCTCACCTCTATAAAATGGCGAAGTGAGACTCTGTCTATTGGAGTAAATCCTCTCTATAGCACCGGCTCCAGGAGACTAAATCCCAGGGACTTCTCTCCTGCAGTTCTGTTGTCAGTGTGTGCCAGGCTGGGGATGGGTGACAGTGTGATGGATGGCAGCAGGCAAATCCACTCCTCTAATGAGCTTATGAATAAATATATCTAGTCTGTGTGTGCAGATGCACGTGGCCGTGAAATAGATATTTGTTACATGCTCTGGATGTGAGGGTGTGAACATGAATATGCATGTGGCATGTATGCAAGAGTACATGTGAGATAAGAGTGAGAAAGGGGAGGGGATGCTGAGAGATTGGTGACAGTAAATAAGCTAAAGGACAATGTGAACATTTTAAAAGCTGATCTCTTTTCCCAAGATTTGCCAGCACATACACACAGCCTTTGGTGAAATCATCAACAAAAAAAGAAAGCAAGTCAATATTGTGATTCAAATCCACATATGCAGGGTGTTGTGCATATGAAAGAGGAGAGCTTCTTTTCAACATGACAGTCCCCCCAGACACAACCTGGGTTTTCAACAAATGACAAGATCTGAATATGAATTGAAAACTCTAATATGCGATGCACATTCTCATTTCTCATTTGCTGCAGATTAGAGAATGATAAGCAAGCGGAAGCAGACATTTCGATAGCAATGAAGTATCGTCTGCACCACCGTCTCACTTACATACGACCTCAGGCACTCACTCAGACAAAGACATAGGCGCCCACACATACATTAACATACACACACACACACACACACAGAACAATAATGTGGGTGAGGACATACATTGCCCAGCTGTCTGCAACCCAAGCAGAGCTTTATAGAAATCAGGCATGCGGCGCTGGTCACTATGGCAACAGCAGAGCACAGGGAAACGACGAGTCTTGTCCACCTTTATAAAAGGTGGTGGTGGTAACGCAGGGAGAGGGAGATTTCACCGGCAAAAAAAAAGCTTCAAGGTCTCAACACGCTTGCTCACATGTAATCAAACAACGTCTTTGTATTGACAACTCTCAGCTGCTTCACAGGACCAGGTCATCCCCATGTCACCTCAATTCAAGGAATTCAGCTCTCAAAGATGTAAGTTGGTGCGACTGAGGCTCTGATCCTTTGTGCTGTGGCTATCTTTGTCTGCTGCGCCTCGGAGAGAGCTGAAGTGGTCTTTATCAAGTTTATGTACAAATGTGAGGACAAAAACGTATGCTTTATTTCCTGCATACAGTATATTCTCCAGCTGTCTGGTTGCATTGTGAGTGATGTAGGTGCCAGATCTCGACAAGGAAGAAGAATGCTTGGAATAAAAAAAGACAGATTATTCTAAATTGTCCATTGTGAATCTGCCAGTGCAATACTACATCTTTTAAGACATTATACATACATTTAAACACAAATGTGACAACAAATGAAAGTGTGTTTGATACTGAGGACTTTGGATAAGTTGTCTTATATTAATTTCACTAGCTGTTATTTATGACCCAGAGGCTTGTTGCCAGTGTGCGTATAGTAATCCGGCTCAGAGACCACGGATGATTGTGCGCTCGTCTCGTTGACTTGTTGAACAAAACAATGCAGACCAGATGTCGCTGTGCAACACCGGAGCTGTTCAGTCACAGCTTTAAAACAGAGGCTGCTGACAGTCAGCAGCAAGTGAAAGTCCATTAGCTAGACTGCCTCTCCCTCTTTTTATGTATGTGTGCGAGTGTCTGTGTATCTATCATTACAGCCTTGGGAGGATTAGCCGAGCAAGGTGAAGCACAGGCAGAATTTTAAGAGGGCGGAGGGAAGGGCTGATTTTCTAAGAATGCTCATTAGCCGAGCTCTCTCTCTCTCTCTCTCGCTGTTAATTCAATGTTCCACATAACCTGTAACCAATACCACAAAAAAGTGATATCAAAGCTACATCAATAAATAAGTAAATTAATCTAGAGGACCAGATATTCTGAGATGTTAATCAAAGTGTCCAAAATAAAAAAAAACTGATTTGTCACAAAGCCATCTGTATGCAGCAGTCCAGCCTTGGAACTAGAGAAGCAATCTGAAATCGGATCGGCGTTTAAAAGACTTTGAAAACAACTTGACAAAGGGACATAGTTAGTAATCCTCACACAACGCCTTAAAGGTGGATCTCAAGTTAAGATTGATTGATTGATTAATCAAACATGATGGGGCTTTTCCCCATCCATGCCCACAGCACTGTGACACATCCTGTATTTCATTTCAACATTCAAGGCTAAAAAAAAATCAAAACAGCCCTCCTTAAAAACACATTTTAAAGAGGTTTTTCTATAATGTTTTTTACCAGCTACATTTGCTATTGATATTCTGACTGCACTGTTATCAGGGTTTTTAACTGAGCTCATATCTATTTGTGTATAATTTCATTGATTGAGAGGCACTTTATAGCAGTCTTTCTGAAACTGTTCATCAAGTGAACAGTTTATAATTGTTGCTTGAACACAGCCCTCCAGCTTGAAAGTATTTTAGGGAGATCAATATGGTGTTTCATATCATTTTGCCTTGCACACTGCACACTATTTGCTCTGAGCAGCTTTATTTTTATCTTACCATCTCTCGTCTAAATCCCTTTTGTGTACATCCTCCTTATGTCCATACTGCAGGCTTTCTGGGCAGCTGTCTACTCTAGTGAACAAACCCTTCATTCCTGAAGCACTCTGCCCTCATGACTCAGCTCTACTGTAGAAGCACAGCAACTATTGTTAACACTGAGCGGTTCAGACACGGTTAACTTTCTTTTCTCATGTTCTCGCTCCTTTGGTGGCAGGGTGACACAGAGGTGTGACCATGAACTTTTCACATACCCTTCCTCAGCAGGACACATGGGAAGCCTGCCCTCCTGAGGTCTTAAGGATAACAGCAAGCTGTAAAGTTAAATACGATCTCACTTTCTAGCATAATTGCCAAGGACACCACTTGATACAGTGCTCTAATAATAGACAGGCTGCCTTGACCTCTGTCCCAACTGGAGTTCAGCCCCTAGTGGGGATATTTATAACCTCCCGGCTACACTCAACTGGAGGACCACACCCTCGTCATTGAGAAAATAAGGACAAGCTATATCTGTTTCTCTGCTGTTATTTAATTAAGGAATTAAATTAAACACTCAAACAAGACAATAAATAAGGAAAAGCATTGCATGACTGATTTTGAGACTTCCGATTAAGATGTTTCCGATAATCTGGCACTATCTTTAGCCCAACATAAAATGAACATCAAAGCCCCCCAAAAATTCTTTCATGTCTGACAAAAGCTGTAATCAATTATTGCTCTTATGTAATCCCGTAGACATAGTTAGCAGACTGATTGCAGCCATACAAAGTCAGAGCTGTGATCCAGACAAACGCCTCATAGCGGTTCAGCACCCTGAAATGACTGAGCAAATAAGTTAACAGCAGACAGACAAGTAGTGAATGTTAATACTGAGGCTGGTGTCATTGTGTAGTCCTTTGCAGTCGTCTGTAAGGTTTTGGATACGCATGGACACACATACACACAATAACACACTTCTTTAGGCCTCTGTGTTTGTGTGTATATATCTCAAAGAGAAATGTTTGCTCAGCTCTCCACCATCAGCATTCACAGAAAGCAGTGAGGTGGTATATGTAACCCACTGCTCTGTTTTGTAAGCAAATCATTATCATCGCTATTAATAGCACACTGCGGGTTTCTCTTTTCCACTCTACAGCTTTTCTTCCAGAAGGTACTGCTAAATTTCCATATAAAACCAAATGTAAGCAACAACCACACTGAGGGGTAGTAAGATAGTATTAGTAACTTAATTTGTATAGCAGCTTTGAGGCAAACATGTAGCATTCTGCTTTACGTGAGAGGGTTGAAATTCTGAATGGTAAAACAATCAGTAACAATGCAATGTTTTATGTCAATAAAATAGTAAAATATGTTAAAAGAAATGAATTAAACATTGGGGAATAAAGAGTAAAACCAAAGGAGCAGCACCCTGGATACAACATTGTTAAAATCCCCCAAAAAATGGTAGACTTGTGCAAATGAGAATTAAGATTCAGAGCCTGAAATTGCTATCAATTATTTATATGTTTGGCCAGACAGGTAAATAATAATTAAAATTCATCTCTTTACTAGGCCCTATGAGGAAATAAATGTTTTTTTTTCGTATAGGCCCCAGTAAAGACATTTTAATTATTATTTTATTTATATTTAGTTTTAAAGTTCTTTTCAGCTACATGCATTAATGTGCTCAGAACATTGGGATTCTCAGGATAAACTGAAATATAAAATGTTTTATCATCTGCATAACAGTGGTAAATAACATTGTGTTAAGTTAAATTATCCTTTGTTGATCCCTGCAGGGAAAGTAATTATCTGCATTTGACCTATCCTAAGTACTCAGAGCAGTGGGCACAGGGGATTGCTGGCACCCAGGGACAAACTCCAGATCTGAGCCAGTGGGCACAGACTGGAGGATTGACCTAACATACATGTTTTGATAGTGGGGGAAACCCGAACACCTGCAGGAAACCCACGCAAACACGGGGAAAACATGCAAACTTCACATACAAAGGCCCTGCCCCAGCCAGGTCTGTGACTATGATACTTTGTGGGATCATGCATATAGAAAACATAAAGGGACCAAGAATGGTTCCTTGAGGAATGCCATTGTCAATATCACAAAGAAATATGTGAAGTTATGAAGTATAAAGAAAACCAGTCAAGTACACTACCCAAGACACCCACCCTTTTCCCAAGACTGTCAATCAAATTGTCATTATCTACTCTGTCAAGTACAGTTTTTAGGACAGCCACTTTGTTTGCAGCATCATTCTCAGTTCCTGTATTACATTTCTCAAGGCAGTTTTAGTGCTGTGATTAATTTGATAACCGGTCTGAAACTTTTGTAATATGCTGTTATCATTTAGATGATTAGGTACATGGTTAAAACACAGTTTTCTTTAAAAATGTACCCAGGAAAGGCAGATTACAGATAGTCCTGTAATTGCAAGGGTCGGCACTCTCTGGGTTGCATTTCTTCAGAAGAGGGTATATGGTAGCTGTTTTGAAAGCTTTGTGGACTATTTCTAATTGCAGGTTGTTACCTGGTATAGACACTAGAAGCTGTCTTAAAGAGCATGGTTGGAGGGGGATCAAGAAAAGAAGAAGATGACTTCATCTTGCTAATGGCGGCACTAATTCTGTCGTCTCTCATCACAATAAAAGATTGTAATTCAGGATCCCAGGGAGTTGTTACAGAGTTAGCAATACCGGCTACCTTGATGACTAATTCAAATTCTACACATTTGAGAAGTGCTGCTTGACTGTAAAGGAAAGACTTAGAAGACATGTAATTTGTGTAAAAAGCTGAGGGCGAGAGTTGCTGGGTCACATGACTGACAATGGAGGAACATGACACCCTCAAACTAGTTTTCAACAGCTCCAGTGAGCAGCTCATAATTAGATTCCTCTCCTAACCTTTAGGACTGAGAAACAAAGTGAGGGATTTAAAGGACAGTGGTGTCGTCAGCGCTTGATTTATAGCCAGGGTGTCATGCATAGTACAGACTGTGCCCACCCATCAACAGAGTCACTCAGCAGGTTGCTTTTATAATCAGGGTTGAGTAGTGAAACAGGCCTGCAGCCCCATAAGAAATCCAGACTCCATACTGTCACTAAATGGCCCACATAGCCTATAATCCACTGGTTAGCTAAATAAAATCAAATTAATTTTCAGAGTAATTTAAGTCCAGCTAGGGCTACATTATATACATTGTGTGTCAGGTTAACGTGTCGCCCAAAAACTGACCAAAGTAGGTTGGATTTTAGACACTTGGTCATATTTATTTCACGACTTATCTTAGGCTTACAAGCCATTTGTCTGACACATGCTCCGGGGATTGCAAGGGAGGGGAACTAAGCAATTATATAAATCAATATCACTCTGAACCACTGCAAAGGAGAAAAATAGGTTTTAACTGGCTGATTTTCAGGTAAGTGGGCCACATCAATCGAGAAGCAGGCAATTCAAAGCCAGGCTTAACTGACTTTTCTTAACAATGAGATGATATGCACTGGCATAGATTATGAGACACCTGAAGAACTCAGGACTCAGGAGGAGGCAGAGATGAGAATAACCTTGGAAACAATGCACCAGCCACATCAGCCACATCACATATTATATTTTTATTCAAGTATTATCAGACAGAGCAGCCTATACTTTCTATTATAAGTTTTATAACTGTATCAAACAAGACTGGACATATCTATATTTTTCTGTGCCAGTTGATTTGCTATCTTTAGATTTTCTTGGAATACCAACTTCTTGTCAGACAGTCATCACTCAGTTAAAATGTCTAAACAGGGAGAGAAATAATACAAAAATATTCATGTGTCATAACCATAGAGTTATGCTGTATATCACTGTGGAAGGGAGCTCATTCACTCTGTACCATCACATTCAAATAACCCCATGAGGGATCCTACATTCCTCCACCTTGGACACAATCAACATGGCTATTTAGCCACCCTGAAATGGAAGTTCTTAGTGTCGTTGCCCGATACATCCTGAATGACAGCTGACAAAGTAAGCTCATCAAAGCACTCTCCAGGTGGCGATACTAAGTGGTGTGAAAACTGGCTGTGGGCGCCTCATCAAAAACCATTCACCTGAGACTAGCAATAGCAGCTGCTGATGAGGTGCTTGTGTTTTTCTGGCAGACAGTGTTATTGAGACATTTTGTTCTGTTCACACACCAGCTAGCAGTCCCCTGGGATAAGAGAGGGAGGGAGGCAGCTTGCAGCACTGGAACTGGAAGGAGGAACCATGTCCCAGCACATGACAGGGTGATTCTGGTACACAACAACAAGCTGCCACTGCTGCTGCTGCTGCCGACTGCATGGTGTGGGGAAAAACTATTCCCAACCAACTTCAACCCATTTACGCAACCATATGCTACATACGACGCTGTGCTGTGGAAGGAAAAGTGAGACACACAACAACAAGAACAAGCACCATTAGCCGCCCACAGCTTGTGCTTAGACACACGCACTCCAACAGACATACACACACACACACACACACACTCAAAGACAATTGAACGCTCACCCACGCTGACGCATGAAACAGAGCAGCTCGCCACAAAAAAACACTTACATTATCGCACTCTGGTTGATTCACAGGTCCTCCAGCCTACATTGTCATTAGAGTGCAGCCCTTTGACAAATGCATAATTTCATGGAGAGAAATTACTTTCCTGCGCTCCTCCCATTAGCCCCATGTCTGTACAAACGTCATTCGAACCAGTGGCCGACACAGAAGCTCCAGCTGTGAGATCAGAGAGCAGACAGACCTGGGGCAAGCTCTGGCCGAGCAAAGGTGGAGCAGCAGGTGAAAGGGGGAGACACAGTTTTCAGGCACAGATGGAGGAATGAAACAAGCAAAAGAGGGTGTGGCAGGGCTCACCATTCTCAAACCAGATCTCGCATTCCTGAAGGCTGGAGTACGGCACCAGCTCCCCTCCTTCCCCCTCCCGCGACACGAGCAGTCCTTCCTCCCTGAGCGATGACCAGTTCATCAAAAATAAGAAAAAAAATAGAAGAAAAAAGAAAACAGGTGGAGAAAAACACCTGCAGCCAAGCAGGGGAGGATAAGTGCGGAGAAACTGAAGCTCTCTCTCCTTCTTCCCTCTTGTTTCTTTTCTGAGGAAATCTCCACAGGTTTCAGTGCTGATGCTGCCTTCTCAATTCAGTCGCAGTAAATGATACAGAGCCAGGCAGATATGGCAGTGACGGGAGGAGCGAGAAGAGGAGGAGGAGGAGGAGGAGGAGGAGGAAAGAGAGGGAGGCAAAGGGAAGGAGGAAGGAAGAACGCAGCAGTCACTGTGTCACTGGGGGACACAGAGGTGACACCTCTGCGATGACAATAGTACCGAGGGCTGACAGGTGACCAAAACCTTCGCCACTACAAAAGAAATAAAAATAAAAATAAAAAAAAACCCACACAAACAGCACAGGGAGCTCCTGTCAGGAGCCTGTGAGCACAGATAGGACTGAGCTCCTCATTCGCCTCTGTGACTGCATTAGCGCTTAGCGTGTTATGTATAGATGTGAGAGGCGCACTCTCTCTACAGGAACAGGAGCTCAGGTCTCCAACAGATGAATGGTGCAGTGCTGCTGTTGTCATGGCAACCGCAGAGCAAAAGGAGGGGGAGGAGAAGGGTGGGTATTGAGGGAGGAAAGAAAATGGCATAAAAAAAAAGGAGGGAGGGAGTAAGGGAGGGTATTATTAAAGGGACACAGTTTTGCCGTTTGTGGACGGAGCTTTGGGGACACATAAGATCACAAGTGGGGAAAAAAGAGGAGAGGTATTATTTGATAGGTACAAGGGTTTTAATAAAACCTACTCCATTTTCCTCTTGGGTTCAGGCATCTGTCCGTCCTTGTTTTACCCTTGAAACTGTATTTGTCCAGCTGCAGCCATGTTTTATGGCTATTTAGGGGTTCATACCCACAGGGCTAAGAGTTTATTATGTACTGCCTTGGCTTTTGTTGGGGTTCATATCCGTTAGGCTGTAAGCCTGCTGTTTTTTAAGTGTTTTTTTATTAATCTCCTCCTGTCACACTTATTTCCCCAGAGTAACAACTTAAAACAACAGGCAGCATGTTAACAACAAACCTTAAAGATGTGCTACGGTTACAGGTGAAAGTTTTTGAGTGCCATGTTGTGTGCACCGCCCTCTACAGGTTTGCCTGTAGACAACCAGTGAACGCATGATTTATGTACTACCATTTTTAGTTTTGTGGGAAAAAATAGCTTTACATTTACATCTGTGGCATGATACAAGTGATGCGTTTTGTTTTATAATCCAGTGAGATGACAAGTGGGGGTGGTTGATCACATGCCTGGCTTTAACTCTCTAACACTGTTTAACACTATTATCATTAAAATGAGCACGGATACACTTGCTCAAGGAGGTTGCATATGTGTGAAAAACAGAAGCATAAGGAAACATTTATAACTTAGACTAGTGTTTTTTTTATAAATGGACGAATTTGTAATCAAATCAATTAAATCCTGAGTTTTGAATTTTGTTTGGATCACAAATGATGCTTTTAAAGTAATATAAATCTGATGCAAATGTGTCTTTAAACCTCTTCATGCAACTCCTGTCAGATTAAAGCTAAAGAAATAAACTATGATCTTCATTCCCATTACCACAAAACAAAGCTCTGCTTATATTATGTGGCGTCTTCTCATTCTTAACATGCCTACTTTATCTTCCCTGTGCCTGTTCCCTATATCTACGTGACAGAAATGGTGGAAGACTTTCTTTTTGAAAACTTTAACCTGTGCCTTTCATGAGAAGTGACGCACATCAATCATTACTTATTCTTTCCATCAGATGTAACAACTCATAAATTAACTATTTATAAGTGGTTTTAGAAAAGAAGCTTGTATTTAAAGTCATCTTGGAAACTTTTCTTTGCCGTTTCTGTATACTGCAAATTATCTATCGTATGTTCAAAGGCATTGCCTCTGAGCTGTACACCTCCCAAAATCAATTTTTGTTCCTTTTTTTAAATTTCATGATCATTGATTTCTTCTTTTTTGTCCTATTGTCTATTCACGTTATTATTTTTTAATCACACATTGTGTTTTTCTTTGTAATTATAATCAATAAATTCCTTCGTCTTCTACATCTCCAGCGGGATTTAACAATTTTTTTTTATGTGTAAACTGAACTATGTACAGTTATTACAGCATGCCCCCAATGAACAAACAAACTCATCTTTGATCTTTGAAATCTGCGTTTAAGCTTCTGCTGTCCCCAGTCTAAACTGCTAAACTTTTTTTTCTGAGTACTGAGGACTACACTGACTCCTCTGGTTAAGATATGTTTGGGGAAATGCATACATATCTTTGTTTTCTGGCTTTGCTAGCCTGGCTCTGTCCAACAGCAACAAAATCCACCTCCCAGCACCTTTAAAGCTCAATAATTAACATGGCATATCTCATTTCTTTAATACACATAAGACCGAAGTATGAAAGCAACAATTCAAACAATACAACCTGTTAATTAGAGAGCTTTGCTCGTGGGCAGATTTTGTTAGCATTGGACAGAGGCATGCCCCGTTTGCAGGCTACCGGATGTAGCTTCATATTTACCGTACAGATATGTGAGAGTGGTATCAATCCTCTCATCAGTGGAACAGCTTGGATGAGTCTATCTTTTAATATTCTGCACCAGCATTCACCACTCATGTCAGCAGAACTTGAACTACAACAAATGGCAGATCCAGATCTGTATTAATTCCCTCAAGTAACACTGTAAAAGAACTGATGTTTGTTCCTAATGAAGAAGAGGCAGATTTGTGATATTTCATAACTAAAACATCCAGACTACTTGGCTGATGACTAAACTATTCTATGAATATCCGCAGAGTACTTAAAGAACCAGTGTTTTTACTGTAGTGCTCCTCCTGAGGGCATCATACTTCCATTTCAATTACTCCTTTCTACACTTAACCTTCACTCTTTATTTTTCGCCTGTGACAGTGGAGCTGAAAATGTCACATTTCCTTTCAGCGGAAAAAATGATTTGGAGGGTCTGTGGTGGCTGGGACGGTTCAAGCTAGAAATAATGACAATAATTGAGGAACAATTTTCTCAAGGTGCAATGTTGGGTAAGGAGGTGTGGAGATTGAGATGTCCCAAATGTCAGTGTTCATTTAAAAAATTCACAGACGATACCAGATGCCATATAAACGGGAGGCTGGCTAAGGAGGCATGGAGAGAGCGAGATTGAGATGTCCCAAATGTCAGCCTTCATTTCAAAAATACACTGAGGGGACAAGATATCATAAAATGTCCCAGACATGGTGCACTGCAGGTTTGAGTTAGATGACATCATGACTTCAAGGAAAAGTCCAGATTACACATCATGGTGTCCAGACACCAGGACCAAAAAAAAAAAGTAACAATACAGGACTTGTATTATTAATTTTATAGTACTTCCACCACCACTGCATTTAAAACCTTACATTTTAATCCAACATGGATGAGAAGTTCTTAAAGTTCCATGACAACTGGGCAAACTGCATCTACTGATTATCACTACATGATTTGATCTTGTGGTGAGACAAGACGGTGACCCACAAGTGATGGGTCACCGTCCATGGAGGCCACATTTCTACAGCAGCCCAGGACAGACAAACCAAACACTGGTTCAAGATTGGGCTGTTTGCAAGTTTCACGACCGCCATAGTGTCTCCTATTTGCTTGGAACAAGAGGGTGAAGTGAGGGGGTTGCAATCTGCAACTACACTGCTCGAGGCCTCTAAATCCTTCACACTGGTCCTTTAAGATCCAGATCGTGTGTTATTTATATGTTTATGTTGGAAAGTTCTGGATGGTTTTTAATAAAACAAAAATGCCTCCATCTTTTTTTTTTGGACTAACTTTACTCTTACATTAAGGTGTCATACTGTACATTAGTTGCTATTAAGATAACTCATGAAGTATTTCTGGAACCATTTAGTCTTAACAGCCTTTTCCACAACTTGCCTCATCCTCTACTTCAGGTAATGAAACCCTACATTTCCCAGATGGCTTTTAAAAACAACCAAATAATGTGCCTGAACATGAGTTCAACTGTGGGTTTTAAATCTTATTATAGTCAATTTCATCTGTGCAAGACATATCCCAACAAGTGAGCCTGTCATCTCCATTAAACACCAAACAATGACACAGGCCCAGAATTGCAGCATTCATGATGAGTAGCTAATGTAACAGAGCTAAACTGTTTTAATGTGGAGCCTTTAAGACCACCCACACAATGAGCTGTAAAACCTGACTAAGCACTTTTGCACAATGTGCCTTGTTAATCCTGACCATCCACACTGCTGCCGAGCATTTCTATGCTCACATCACGTGACCGTTTAGAAGGTAGCATACTGTAGTACATTGCCACTTATTCACGTATCAGTCTATTACTGTAAGCACCAGAGAGACAATTGATTTTAGATATACTCATATTACTGTGATAATTGCAGCAAGAGTGGGAGAAAAATTAGGTGGGACAATTAAATCAACCCTATTCTCAGGTTTTAAGGCCAAATGCAATTTTCCACCTTTATGTGGCAATCCATGGGGAGGTGGTAATTGTATTGATTGCCGCCATTAATTAGGGGAAAGCAGTGTAATCTGGGGAGAGATGTTGAAATAATTCCCTTTAAATGTTTCAGAGTGGAGCAGGGCCAATCAATCAACTAGGGCACCGTCTTCTGGCGAGCCTGACACTTGAGTGAGGTGTTTATTAAGGAACAAATAAGCAATCAGTGATTACAACTCATAACAATCAGCCACTGAGATATCACTGTGAGAATGAGCAATCATTGCCTCTCATAGTCTTAGACAACAGCGGACTAAAAATAGACAATGTAAACACGGTGGTCGGGGGATCTGTAGGCATGAAGATGAAGGGATGCTGGGACAAACCCGGCTGGTGAGAACATATGTTTTCATGAGTGCACAGGAGGTAGAAAAGCTGTATATCATGACTTGATCTAAAAATGTATCGCAAAGTGAACATTTTCCTTGAGAAATTGCAATGGCTTGTAATTATATCAAATCACAATAGTTAGAGACTCTGTCCTCTAAGCAGACAATCTAGAGTCCC
>NW_023339651.1:4502847-4514776 GCF_004916995.1 Morone saxatilis | reverse complement strand
AAACTCTCCCCTGACTGTGTAGTCCTGACCTTTCTGGAAGGCAGCTGGATTAAAAAAACACTTTCCTGTGCAGGTTTAATAAAGTATAAAAACATTATTGTTAGTTTAGCTGGATTAAAGAGGATGGAGACTCCAAATATTAGAGCCTCAACAACACGTCAGCAGGCTGATATAGCGTTACAGATATTGAGATATTTTATTTAAGCCAAAGTAGCAACACATTAAAAAAAACATAAAAATACTAATAATCAAGTTTTCTATTCACATTTATACTTTAATGTACCAGAGGGAGTTTTTTAATTGGTTATAAAACAAGCTCAATTTAATACTAATGCCTCTATATGGCCTACATACACTAACAAGAGCATATAGTTATTCTTAATGCCTGACACAGGTTCAGATTTGGTTGGTTTCTCATTGAAATCAATGAAATGAGGTGGTGGAAACATTACCGCTTTTGTCCACAGTGGTCGCCAATATCAACACAAAATGAAAGTTCCTTGTAGCTGCTTTAAGTAAAAGTACAAAAGTATTAGCTTATGAGCTTTAAAGCACATAGATTTTTTTCAGAGGAGGAATTGTGTGGTTGTAATGGAGATAAACTAATTGTCCTGGTGTAACCTAGTTTCAGCATGGAACTTTTGTTCCATGATAACAGGTGGTCGTAAATCTGTCAGGAATGAACTTTCATGGACAAGTTCAGCTAATTTCACTTGAATTATGCTTGAATTGGAAAGAAATAAAGTAAAATATATGTAACTACAGTAATATACATAGCATTTAAAATGATTTACATTTAAATGCAGCATAATCTTATATCTTTCATCTTTGATAATAAAGTTTATTTTTATAAACTGTATAATATTTTTACTTGGATGCATCTTTATCACAAAGTGTTTTCTTATGACGTTATGTGTTTAAATAAAAAGAATATATAGGGGAATATATTGATGCCAGATTTCTCTTATTCTGAAATATCAGTAATTATTAGTATAACTGGTTATACATAATTTAATATCCATAGAAAATCAGGAGTTGCCAACTTGTTATTCCATCAACAAAACAATCTTACAGTACACTGTGATGGCACGGTGCGGTATGTCTCCTGCCCTCCTCACCAATGTGTTTCACAAGTTGACCCCTCGAGCATCTGAGGGCCCCCTTGAGAGTCTTCAAGCAGGCAGAGGGGATTAAATCAGAAACTCAATGATTCTCTAAAAAGGTCAGTGCTTTCATAGGGTTTTCATTCTATTAAGCCTTGAGGTTGAATAACTCAAGTCCTCACCAACATAGCCACTCTGCCTCCCTAAGGCCAATCAGGGGCTACACAGGAGGGCAAGGAGAGGCTGCGGTTGGTGGAAGCCACCGGGGGGGGATCAAAGTGCTGCAGCCGTTAGACCTGCTGCTGTTCGCTCTCTAATGTGCTCCTCTGCCACCACTCTTTTTTCCACCTCTGCCATCTCTGGCATGGGAGGGGTTCTGGCCTCAGACGCCAGCACACACACAAGCTTGGTACTGTCAAGCTGTGCAGGAAGTGGTGCTGAGTTGAATTAATTAAAGGGTGAGAAAGCCGGGGTGGCTGAGACCTATTACAATCTGGTGCTTGATGCCACTTGAGAGCAGACACAGGTCTTTGAGGACTTGAAGGACAGGAGGGACCTCAGGCAGTAGAGGGCTTTTGTGCATGTTGCTGTAGGGTCAGACGTGCTGATGCAAGGGCGGTTTAACTCCTATAACTCGTGTGAGGTCTGAGGAATAACACTCGATGTGAAGGCTTCTTACATGCAGTGTGTCACTTTTTATGATGTACACATTTCAGTCCTGTGAGGCAACATCTGCCAGTGCTAGCTGTACAAAATCATACAGTTTTATGTTGTCTTTGTAAGTGACTTAATTATGACAACAGACGACAATATAACACACAATAGGTGGTGTGACAGATACATGAATCTGGAAGGATTAACACAGTAAAGAGCAGTAATCCTGCCAAAATGATATCTCTCTTCGTGATGCACACAAACACTCACAAACACTTAAGATGACAAGTGTAAGTGGACAAATTATGCAAAGGTAAAACAAATCAATGCAGCGAGTGCACAGCTGAAACATACAGGATATTAAAAAGAGATGAAGAGAAACTCTAATTCCCAAGTTAAAATCTAAAAGCAGCCTTGACAACCTACAGCACCTGACTGGCATAATATAACCGAGCCAAATGACGACATGTGTGACAACACTGCAAAGAGACCTCTCCCTACGTCAGCCGTGTATTAAGAATAGTACGAATGAGACAGCACTGCATTAATCAAGCTATTCTTAAACAACATTTTCTCCTGTGACGGCCATTCAAGATAACAAGACACACACCTAGATATATATCATATCCTAAAACGTACCTATACCTATATGTCTACTTATACACATAAACATACAGATTCACATCCCAGATCTAAAAAATTGCCTTTGATTCACTCAGATGAAAGACATCAGATTAGGGTGTATTTGCCATGAAACATGAAGTACAAAGAAAAACAAATGGAATAAAGATGGCTCCTCAAAGAGAGACAGAGAACCAAAGAGAAAAGGCCTGATCAAATAGGCTTGGTCTGAAATCTAAATCTCAAGTCCTGATTCCCCCCAAAACAGTCTCTGCTGGATCCTGTCACCCACACAGAGCCCTCTACAGTGGTATGGCACACCAAGTTGAAATGGAAGAAAATCACTTTTGGCATGTTTCCTCTTTAAAACCCACACTTTGGATGACCCGAGAGAGAGTATAAATCATTCTGTATGATGTAAAAAATCATGGTCCCCCCGGCATATAAGAAATGGTTAATGATCTGAGGTAGCTGAGAGGCTGGTGCACCCTAGTGGTGACTGCTGAATCGAGCTTTAAAGTCCTTCACACCCACTCTGCTTATGTGGAGGCTGCACTGATATTGGGTGAAGCTGCAATGTCAATATTTCATTTTGCAATTTGAAATCCAGTACAGCAGTAAGCCTCAGATGTCCACACTGTCCTATGTACCAAACCACAGCTTCCCCCCATAATAATAGCAGAGGGAACATGACACAAGGCTCATAATCCAGTTAATGGGGAGACGGGGGGGCTGGTGGCGATATTCCACATTCTCTGAATGTCAGAAATGAGTGTGGAAGGAAACGATTAGTGGTGTGAGATAAAGAGCGATAAAGGAGGGCAGAGCCAACCACAGCTCGCAGTCCATCAGCTGTTCTTGGCACTGTCAATTAGGTAAGACTTTGGTGATTACAAGAATTGGAAATTGCAGTGTTTGCCGCAGGCCAGAGAGATGGGCCTTGCTTTATGTTTCGACTCACAATTAGTGGCTAAGTAATACGGTAAGTGATTACAGCTTATCGGCAACCATCAGCATGAGAAGCCATTCCACCCCTCTTCACGTTGTGTCATAAAATCTGTTTTAATTCACTGTGCGTGACTCTCTGATTAGGTACCCAGCCTACAGTGGTACAGTGAAGGGTTAAGGGAGGCTGTATTAGTACAATGAGTCTATGGGGGAGGACAGCTACAGGCAAGGATGTGCGTAGAAGACAAATTTGAAACAGATTCAGCCCACATCTCTGTTGGCTATGATTTTCTTCCCAAACCCAGGTTTGGAAAATGTGACAACACTGCTTAATTAGTTCAAATCTTGCACTCTCTGTGACTCTCACTTCATTGCAGCAGTGTCTTTACCTGTGAGCTTCTTCACAGGCTGGAGCCTGACACTGATGGTCTGGTGGGTGAGCAGGGGGGAGGAGGGCAGCGAGCGTGACACGCCCTCCATTATGCGAATGTGCTGCATGCCCTCAGTCATGGAGAGCGGGGGCACGCCGTAGTCTCCTTCAAAGGCACAGTCACTGTCTATGCTGCCACCTGCAGGATGGGAGGGAAAACAAAATAGTATGAGATGCTTTGCTCTGCTTCCAATAGTGCATTCATTTAATTATATTCTGACGCTGTTTGGAAAAATGAAGAGTTCATTTCTGCAAAGGAAGCATGTAAGAAAGTATTAAACTATGTAGGAAAATAATAAAAATAACAAGTCTAATGTTACTGAAGCAATCTTCTCTGATTACATTCAGCTGATACTTAATTGTATTGACAGAAAATGACAGAAATGCTTTAATAATGTAATAAAACACAATTAAGATTAGGCTTTCAAAAACTCCTCTCTGACAGTGATCAAAGGGTAGTGTTTTGGGCTTCAACTAACAATAATTTCCATTATCAATTAACTTGCAGATTATATCTTTTAATTAATTTATTGTTGAGTCCACAAGGTCTTAGGAAACAAATCAGAAATGGTCATCACAATTTCCACAGAGCTCAAGGTTGTGTTTTCAACTGTTCAGAGAGTTAAATTTTTAAATTTTACAATAAAATGAAAGAGAAAAGCAGCAAATCCTCACATACAATGAGCCGGAAGGAGCAAATGTTTGGGATTTGTTCTTGATAAAAGACAAACGATTGATTATCAAAACCCAACTAATGTATGTGTATGTTTCAGCATATAGTGTTTTTTAGGAGGCTACTAGTGTTTCTATTTGTTCATCCCTACAGAAAGTGTATGACAGAGAGATGTGAGTACTCTGATAGTACCTCGGCCTAGTCTCTGGATTCTGACATCAGTGCAACACCATATTGAGTGTAACAAGATTGGCGTGACCCAGAAGAGAGAAAAGCCCTGCAGGCAACACGTGTTGTTTACTTTCACTGTTATAAACTACAGCCTGCCTGACCTCTGTAAGCCCTACAGTAACACAATACCCTATCATTTTAATATAATAAAGGAGGATTTTCTAACCATCTGAAATACGTTTAAACAATCCAAAAAAGAGCAGTCATGACCATGAGAGAGCATTTTATTTACAAAAAAAAGCTTGCACAATGAGCGGTAATTACAGACGGAGCTCAACCATTCTCCATCACTCACCCACCCCTTTTCCTCTCTTGCTTCAAAAACCACAAATTATGACAACTTATGGGGTTTTTTATTTATTTATTTTTAAACTTCACACACATTCCCTGGTGAACAAAACCCAGCCAGCTGACTGTAAACACAACATCCATTTTGTGAATCAGCTCCGCCTCAGACTGCCCATTTCCCTGCAGACGGAGCTGTAAAAGCAACTGGTCAAGCAACAGTCTCGCATCAGATAGCAGCCGCCACAGTGAGACATAAAGCCATTATCAGACACCGGTCCATGACAATTCCCAGAGGAAGCCTGTATGACGGTTGGGATGGGGTCAAATCAGTTGTTGTAATACAAATTGCAAATGCACTAGCATAAAAACACTTCCACACATGCACGAAATAACAAAAACACATCCACACCACTCTGTGTGGCTCCAGCACTGCTGGAGTCAGTCCATCCATTCACTGGGGAATGTCTGTGCAAAAGCAAAAACAACAGCCAGAGCAGTGGTTACATCCCAAAGCATGGAAATTCTCCTCATGTATGTAAAGCCTGGTGTGAATACCAAGGGGAAACTTGGTATTCTGGTAGCAATTATCGGTAGTCAAGATCCAACTCAATTTTAATGCATTCCATCCTGGATGAAAACACACAATTCTAACCATATTAACCAACAACTCTACCAAAAATGGAGCGCTTTTTGGTACACAATCTCAATACTTAGTCAATTTCTTTTCTGAACAGCCTCGTGAAAACTGACATAAACTGTCGTATGTTGAAGTAGAAATCAAGAGGTGCGATTTAGGGCAAAGATGGGAGGGTGGAGAGGAAGGAAAAACCGCACTTCAGTGGTGAGATCCAGAGAACAAAAGCATCGAGGGGGTAATAATGGTGTTTTATTTTAGACTGTGATGAAAGACATGTTTAAGGACCACTCCATGCCTTGAAATAAACACAAACACCTACTCATCGAGGTGTACGGCTCAAAACATGCACGAGAAGGGAAAGAAAAAAGGCAACATTAAATTATAATTGCCCAAAACATTTCCTGCCAAGCACTGACATTCCTGTTGTTGATAAACATCTACTCTTGTATACAGCTTATTTCCCCTAGAAGTAACTCAGCCTTACAGGCAAAATTACAAGAATATCAAATTCACACAGTTCTCTCCCTGTAAATATAACTTCATTTCCAGTAGTCATAAAGTTTTCTGCTATAAAGTCGTGTAAAATACAACCTGGCAAACAAGGCTGTGAGTTTCTACTGTAAAAACATTAAGGGAGAAGAAATGGAGTCTGGAAGGAGACCGCCAGGAGAGAAGTATTACAGGAAATGGAAAGGTAAAGGTGGTAAAAGAGCTTGTGTGCTGTTTCTCAGCAACTCGGCTTCTTATTCACTCACATAATTCACATTCACGCCTGGCAGAAGCTTAGTACACTCTACAATAAGCAATGGAAGAAAAGACAAGCTATTGCTAAGGAGCTCAGATGGCTTTAACGGGCTAAACTAAGGTCAGGGCTCCAGACTTTGCTTACTTACTACCTAACTCTTCTCTGACGTGATTGTTTTTTAAACTTGATGTGGGAGATTTTGTGTGATTTTTGCTTACCTTGGCCGACGTGGCTCAGGTGAGGGTCTAGACTGGGCGAGCGGGGGTCTGCCAAGTCCTCGCTCCCACCATCTGCAGACGAGTAGCAGAAAGAGAAAGACAGGGAGTGAGCTCGGTGATGCTGGTAGCGTGGCAAGGAGGTGCGGGCCAGCAGCAAGGCCACATCCTCCTCTCCAATCAGCCAGGTGTGGGACCGGAGGACCCCCAGCAAGCTGCTCACACACAGACCCTCCACACCCTTCCTCCTGGGGCCCAAACGGCCCCTTATGGTGGCGAAGGGGGACCTCGCTGCCAAGTTCCACTTTTTCCGACTCCCCATGGTTAGACTAAACAGTCAGTGAGGCACTATCTCTAGGGCCTGCCCATGCAGATAACAAAATAGTTTACATTACAGCCATTGTTGCATGCACAGAGTCTCGTGTTAGAGCCACAATCATAGAGCTCACTGGGCTCTACGGTTCAGTGAGCGAGGACTAGCAGTAAAATAGTGGGCGTTTCCCAGGATAGATCCACATACGGTTAATGATATGAGGATCAATTACGCCCAAGGGAGCAGGCAGGCAGAATTAGCCACAGTGGATGGAGCAGAGAAGAGGGGAGTGGGGGGGCGGCATCACTGGGCAGCACAGTCAGTGTCACCGGGGGATTGTTTCATAATCCTGTTCAAGTGCGGATAGATCTACTGTAAAGCACGACAGGCCGGCAGAGGAGGAACAAATGATTTACACTCAGAATAAATACATCCCACTGGAATTTAGAGCGCTATTAATAAAATCTAAACTATGATGATGTATGAAAAGTAGCCTAAGCCAATGGATTTTCCATGTGTAGAGGGATCAAAGATTGTTGCATTAAGTAGAAAGACAAGAACCATCGTTATCGCAAAAAGGATTGTATATTTTGGCAAGCCCCGCATTGTGTTTCAATCAAAGAGCTCACCATCAGCCCAGAAAGCCCAAACAAATACTCAAGTATTATCTCTCCCATCGCAGATTCACACACTGTGTGCCAGTAGCTACACAGCAGGCTAGATTGGCTCGCTGGTGGAAAGATCAAGCTTGTCGATGGACAGATAGAATAAGCCGTGGGGCATGATTGTGTGAGAACTGGGCCATCCTGAGATTGACACTGATTGTGGAAGGGAGTCCTCTGCAGAGGTTTTTCAGTGCTCGCTTCCTGACCTGAGCCACCATGTCAGGATGTGTCAAATTAATAGGTATACCAACAAATTGTGACATGTTATGCAACCAAAACATATCATTTTGGAGTGATTTTGAGAAATTTCAACAGTGCAACCTTTTCATTCTTGGTTTACAGACAATACCATACATCCTGCTGCTAACACCTCTGACACCTCCTGTTCTTGTATGTTCAACACCAACAAACCAACCAAAAATAGATTCTCACCTCGTATACCTGATGAGCCATATCGTCTAGTAAAATCAATGTCGTGAAAATCAATACGGGCTTTGAAGACGATGTGCTCTAGCTACGAGCGCTGCTTGCACAGTGAGCCATGAAAACACACACACACACACACGCAAGCACGTACAAAGAGTGTGACGCTGTGAGTGGAAAGCTCAATGATATACAGTAATAGATTTTGCACACTTGCTATGCTCCTGCGGTGTGTCTGATTAGCACCTTAGGTGACGTTTTGAGCAGCTTGCTTGTCATCAGATGAGTTCAGCAGCTCGAAATGTCATATCTGAAGCGTTAATAATTTAAATGAACAGAGGACAATAAACAGTAGAATTAGTTACAATAGATCATAAGTTATTGGGCTTCATCTTCTTCGGTTGCGTGGTGATATTATTTAATTTTAAAAACTGAAACAGTGCTCCTGATTGTGACACATGCTGTATTACACATAGCAAGTAGATCTGGTGTTAAAAAAAAAGAAAGAAAAGAAAATAGCTGCAGGCTTTGCTGGAAATTAAACAACTTTTATTGGGGTTCAATTACATTCCACCCACAACACAACAATTGGACATTAAACCATCAATTTAAATTACTTTGTTACTGAGGTTTTGGGACAATTCCACACAGCAACAAATGTGGCTGTACCTCTTTACGGCAGCCTCCTTTCGCTCCACCACCAGTTTTTTTTAGGCTTGGGAAACGCATCTTTGTACCTCTTTCATTAAAAAAAAGCTCCTATTCTTCTGTGCAGATTGCTCTCTTGTTACCAGTGATCACAGTACAATGTCCTGCCACACAAATCAATGGCCTATTAAGCAGGAAACACGAAAGGGGAGGACCTATGGTTGACAGAAGACAGAGACATGTTTTCATTCCAGCCTCAGAGACAAACAGTGGACACCATTCTACTTCCTTACTGAACATCTGTCAACCACTTGTGTCGAATACAGCTGAACACAGCTCAGTATATCAGTATCCGATTCAGAGTCAGAACAGACAATCTTCACTCTGTAACCACATCCTATTCGGCTGTAAAATCAAAGCTCTCTCTGAATGTAAAAGACCATCTCCTAAACCGAAGAAATATGGGTGCACTTACTCTGTTGGCTATTCTTTGGAGCTGTAATGCCACGGTGCTGTGTTAGGATGTCAAAGGAGCAAGCCAATTTCTCACTTGGACAAAGAGTCATTACGGGAGAAGTCAGCGTGACATCTGATAGTGATCCCATGGAGCATGGCGGAGAACTCCGCTATCATTATCGTTCAGACTGACTTTGATGAACCTGCCGTGTTCACAGTGTTCAATGTGACCTCTGCTCCAAAAAGAGGCTTCTTTCCCAGGTGTCTGAGGATGATTACTATAAATTGTGATCACTTTTAGCAAAAAAAAGAGCCTAAAAGACAGAAAGCTAACTCATCACTAGTTATGCATAGGGGTTTTTGATCTTTACGCTGGATGTCCAAAGGTTCTGAATAACTAATCTGGAGAATACGTGGAACAAATTACGATTTGAAATGGATTCAGTTCTTTTTCTGTGACTGATCGATCACGTCACACCAAAAAGGAACCAATTGACTCGCTCCAAAAGTGCAATCGATGCCCGTCTTTTACTTCTGGGACCTTCAATGGAAAGGGAAAAAGATTGCAACTGAGCCATGTAACTGAGACACATCCCGGATATTAGGAGCCCAGAGAATTACATCCTTCAGTTCAATGACTTCACTCAGTGACAGTGATTCAATGTTCGGTTCAGTTCCTCCCTGGCTTATTTCTTACCTTTGCTGATTGCCTCTGTGTGGCCCTAATGTTCTTGCATTGCCAGCTTGTTGTCAATCCCCCGTTTCTCACCAGGAAGCAAACTAGGGCCCCTAATTAAAACACCCGCATTCTCCCTGTTGCTCTCCATGTCACAGCTAATGTTTCTCACCATTCATCACAATAACATTCCAGGTTAGGAACAGAGGGGCCACAAAATCTTTCAATGAGTAGTTCCAAAGACTCTTCATCCAATTTTATCAGTTTCTCTGTAATCCACTACACCAGGCACGGAAAGTCTTTGTACTCTGTACTGCATACCTTAAAAACAGACAGAATAATACATAATTGTGTACATTTAGTAAAAGAATGGATGCATTTATAATTAAGTGCATACCATATTTGCGTTATACTAGACTCTTATTGCACACATTTTTCTTGAGAGAGCTAAATTATCTCAAAGCCCTATTAATCTTATGTTGAAACAGAGGAATCATGTGCGAGCTACGGTAATAAAACACCCTGACATTTATTGAGCACACGCTAGCCCACACACAAATAAAAACGAATGTGCAAACCATATATCACACAAAGTTGTTGTGTGTGAGCAGATGTACCACGGATAATTTACCAAAATAGAGACTGATTTACAGAGTGCTGAAAAGTTTGAAATTGGAAAAGGTAAATGTCAGGCAGTGAATCAGTGCTGTGTGCCGATTCCTGCGGGGAGCAACAATCGGTGCTGCCAAACTGCAACTTCTGTTGCCACCAGAGAAAATACTGGGATGTGACAGCCCTTGCGCCTTTGAGCATGGCACTTAAAAACAACCAATTCTCAAGCGGACGTCACAAATCTTGAGGAAAAATGTTATCCAGGTAATCACAAAGTTTAGGTACACATAATGGCCCATGATTCCTTTACTTTTATTATAATTGTTCAATCAATGAAAAAATGTAAAAGAAGCTTATCACAATTTCTTCAAACTATTTATCAGACCAACAGCCCAAAACCAACAAGTATTTATTTATGCTTCATAAATGACTGCTTTGTTTCTGCCAATCAATTAATCATTTCAGCACTATTTGTGTCTCAAGTTGCAGAGGTAAACATTTTTTCACCATACTGTTTTTGCTAACCATCAACTAATCATAAAATCATTCCATGCAAGGTGTGCGGTTGTGTGTTGAAAGGGAGTTTGGTTCCAGTCAAACATTTCCTTGCTCCTCTGCTTTGACATTCATTTAAAAGTAGGATTTAAATCATATTCACAACAAAGTGGAGCATCTTAATGAATCACAGCAGCACAGTCAGTTGCACTGAGCCATATGAGAGCGCAGACATCTGCTCAGTTGTAAAGTTGGCGGACATCTTCATTAGCATCAGTTTAAGCTAACATAAAAATGCATGCATACTCCGAAGGATACACATACACACACACACACACACACAACACACACAACACACACAAACACCACACACAACTACACACACACACACACACGACAACACACACACACACACACCACCTTCTGGTGAGAGAGCTTGTTCAAGTGTTTTCTCTCTTGCAGCACTGAGCCAGCCCTGGTCTACCACAGGAAGTGGAGGGTTCTGACATCCTGCCAATGTAAAATAATAGGAAACTGCGTTCATCCAAACCACAACAAACACATTTACTGTATATGCGTACACACACACAGCCATACACAACATGGAGAAAGGTTGATATACTGAGATGAGACCAAAAATATTCTTTGCAGGGGATACTTGAGTCCAGATTTCAACAGAGTCAATAACAGGGTTCTACGTTGGTCTTGAACAGTGTAGCTTGCACTTCTAAACTTAGTCTTAAAATGAAAAAATTATTTCATCATACGTCTCACTTTCCCAAACAATTATATATTCATTTCATTTCTACTACAATATTTATTCCGAGTAAATCTGTGGTGTAATGTTATCTGTCTTGGGTTCCTAACATGAACAAGGCTGTGAGCCCACCTCTGGTCTGGAATCAGCCATTCAGACTTTTGTTTTGACAATCACAGTTGACAGAAGGAAGTGGTGATGTAAACACAGCACGACTGCAAAATCATAGATATAGAAAAACAAAAACAGACTAGTAATATACCAGCAGCCAGATACCGTTATTGTATAGTAGCACAGAACAGACACACCATACCACCACTGTAGTTTCTACATGCTTGG
>NW_023339651.1:4492023-4502798 GCF_004916995.1 Morone saxatilis | reverse complement strand
TACACACTGGACCTTTAAGGCTAAAATAAAACAATCTAATGTGACATTGTGAGGGAAAAATGGTTCATCGAAAACATAATCCATGTATCCTTATACTTTCATATTATCCGTCTAGCTGACACCCATCTCTGTTTAAACACATACGCATGAACAAAATGAAAGAAGCATCTGATGGATGTCAACACCATTGAGGCCCGGCTGCTAAACGTTTTAACCTTGTGGTGATTTTAAAGCAATACAAAAAGGGGGCGTGAGGCTGAGAGTGAGGCTCGCTGAACTGTTTTACCTGCAGTGACAGGCCAAAAGACAATCCTGTCAACTCTTAGCAAAATTACTTTGAGGGAGGACAAACTGCCCCAGTTATGAGGGTTCCCAGTAGAGGGAAGATACTGTTATGGACCTTTTTGTTGTTGTGAGTCTGTGGGGACGGCATAATGCAGGTGTGCTGAGCGTAACAGTAAGAAGGAGACTGAGGGAGGGCCGGGCCGAGCCAGCAGTTTCACAAGCTGTTAACTGCGTTTAGGACAATGCCCATATCAGCTTTGATTTAATGTGTGTGTCCTACTCTTTTACAAGCAAGAAGGCTAAAAAAGCCAGCCAGCATGAGAGCAAAGAAACTGATGTACTGTGTGGGTAGCAGACACTTCTGAATGTTTCTAATGCCTACTGCCTGCTGAATAGTCCAATAATATAGAGCAAAAAAAAAAAATCGCACTATAAACTGGATGTGTTTGAACAGACTAATTTTACATTTCAAGCCTTTATACTTGAGTCTGTTTATTAGGTCATGTGTTTACTAGACATCTGCATTCTGGTCCATTTGCTCAGTGCACGAAATAATTTAAGAAATGGTTAGTTTTAGATTCAGAACCACAGCACAAGACAGGGAATAGCAGTAAAGTATTAAAGTATTCAATAGTACAGATTTTACTGATATTTTCTGCCAAGGACCACAAAGATCTCTGCAATTATAACTCTAATGCATCATGATTAGCAGCCTTTATTTGTGGTCTGCTCAAAGACGGTGCGAACAAATCGGGAAAAAAAACCAATATTTTCATTTAAAAATGCGCTTATTAGCATGTGTCCTCAATAGAAATCTAAGCTGAGCCGATACATGCTCTACCTCTAATTTGGGCAAAATACCTCTTTAAAAGCGGCAAAACACCCAAGTTGCAGCATAAAAACAAAGAGCATTTAATTTCTAAGATAATACCACTGCAAATAATTTAGATGAATCTTTGTTGTTGTAGCCCTGGCTCATTTGTTCTTTCTGCATATTGGTTTACATGCCGAGAGCAAACTGTAAATCAGTGGCATCTTCCAATTTGCCAAGCAACAACGGATGCCATAAAAGAAGAAATATTCCTGTATCCCAGTCATGCCCAAAGCACTACAGGGGTATCTCTATTTGTCCTGTTATTACATAACTGTTGATTATCCGGTGGCTACGACAAATCCCAATGCAGGTCTTTTTTTAGCTCATACTACTGCTGTTCCATTTTCTTTTCTTTTTTTTTACCTCACCTGTGATCCCAGTTACAATATGACCTGCATTACACAACATTTTTCTAGTTTTTATGGACAAGCATTGGCCTGATGGGTTTATGTTGGCTCATTTCAATGTTTTATACTTAAATTAAAGAATTGTTTAGCATCTTAATATGAGATCATTGCCATTGTGGCAAAAGTCACAATCACAACATCACAATTAATCCCAGTATACCATTCTTTATTCCAACAATTTATCAGCTAATTTTCCATCAATCAGGTTGGTTTATGAAGCTGATTTCTGATTTGTTTATTTACAATCAGTCAGTTGACATAAATTACAATAAATGCATAACATTTAAGACATTTAATCATAGTCCACCACCTCAAATTAACTGTTCATGTAAAACACATACTATTTACTTGTTTTAGGTTAGCTTTGGCTAAATCCATACCTTTTAAAGATATTATACAAAAGAGAAACAATCGATCTAATTTTGACTCTCTTCAAGCTTGGGCTCTACCAAATCCTGGGGGAAATATCTGGCTCTTTAGCTTCTAAATGCTCCACTAACGTTAACCATCTAGTTGTTAACTCTGTCTGCCATTCAGCACCAAACTGTGCTTGATACATTGAAATGAAAGTATGGATTATAGGCTCTCTAAGTATTCAAAGGATAAAATGTATAAAGCTAGACCAATAAATCCTCACAGTTTATATACTGGGCGTCATTAGATTTGCAGTTATAGATGTACTTGCATCGGTGTGTTGGCCGATAGTAGTAGAAGTATCAAACAATCGCAATACAAAAATGCAAAAAAGATTTGCAATTTAGAAACAGTCTCTCCTTTACATGGATACTGTATAACATCACATTAAAGAAACAAACCTACAGTAAGAGATCATTATCAAAAATGTTCACCGTGTTTCTTATATGTAAAATAAATAATAAATAAGTTTTTAATCTCTCAAATATCAATATTGGTACCAACCTGAAGAAAACAGTGTTGGTTGGGCTATAAAAGCTAGAATAAATGTTTAACTGTTGTATCTTCAATGTATATCTGTATGGTGGTGTACTTGCCCGAAGCATGACCTGTGATCCTTTCAAACAAGAAAGACAGTGTTTCGTTGGCTCAATATAACACTTCATCCCCTCCCACCCTCCAGAAAAGCCCAGAGCCTATGACCCTGGCCACCGAGGTATACGTGGAGGACAGCGAGCAGCACGGTGGCGGCGCTGGGCCAGAGAGGTGACGCATATGTGAGTGGCTGAGTGCGTCAGGCTCTGGCTGACAGCACCACGACTCAGCAGTGTCCTGGATGGATGGAGGTGTTATGATGGAGGAAGCTGGGAGAAATGGCGAATGTGTGTGCATGTAACAGAGAGAGAGGGAAAAATTGAGAGAAAGAAAAAGAGTGATATGCCCTGACTCCTACACTGCCATCCAATGCTGAGAAAAGCTGTGTCGCAGCACTGAGTGGGTGGGCTTCGTTTAAAAATAAAATTAAAATAAAAGCAAGTGAAGAACAGTCTGGAAAAAAAGAGAGAGGCTGCATCAAGCATCTCCTACCTTCAGTCTGACACACCACTGGGGTTACATCACAGAGCGCAGAAGTGAAAAGCATGCAGCAAAAATAACCAAACGGAAATGGAAGTGTTATAGGGATTTTGCTTTGGCTGCGTTGAGATTCAGAGAGAAAGAAAGAGGATGAGCAGAGAAATAAAAAGATGGTATGGCTCCTGGTCTTCCTCCAGGCGTTCAAATGAAGAATGATGCTTTTGTTTCTATCCATTTTTAAATCCCTGACAATCACACACAGAGGGACCATATAAAAAAAACGTGAAAAACACATCCCACCTGTACCACATCCCTCCCTCCTCATTTCATTTCTTACTTGGTCTCTCAAAATGCTACAGTTGAGACAATGACAATCTACCTCGTTTTTGTTTTATATTTCAGCTTCTCTCCAAACATTAATAGGTTAAAGCCATCTGTCAAATATTTTCCAATATATATTTTAGTCCCCAAAATGTCAGGAAATTAAAAAAAAAACGGCCATAGCAATTTCCCAGAGCCCAAAGAGATGTTTTCAAATTGCTTGTTTTTTTCAACCAACATGCAAAAAACCGATGATACAAAACAGAGAAAAGCAGGAAAGCTTCACATTTCAGAAGCTGGAACCCACAAATGTTTCTCCCTCGTGCTTGGAACGGGAGGGTTAAGTGAGCTATCTGCAACTTTTAGATGTCACTAAATCCTAAACACTGGTCCTTTAAGCAATTAAACACCCATTAATTAAAAAATAAATTATCATCAATTATGTTATGCATTTGGTAAACCCCTCACTTGAACAATGCCCAATCATAGCTTATAGGCATGTCAAGCTGTCCTCTCGGTTAGAGATGAGAGGCGGCTCTATATCACTGTCTGAAATCAGAGACTATTGCCTCAAAAATAAAAAATAAAAGAATTTCAAGCAGTAAATCTGCCAGAGTTATTACTTTAAACTGGATATGTACCATGCTAGAACGGAAAGTTTGACAGGCTTAGCATCAAATGTGATGGAGTTGAGGGAATAGTCAGTTGTTGACGATTGATTTTCTGTCTACTGATTCATGAATTAATAATTTCGAGAATGGTTATAAGTAAATGAAGAAGTAGACAGAAGTAAAACATTTTTTTCATTTGATATGTGGACATCATGCTGCACCATCATACTGCCGTGGAGGAATCATTCTGTTGCTTTGTTTCAGTTACTCCACACATCGCGGCACAAGAGCAGCATCACCAGTTCCCTTTGACCTCTGGCTGTCGGCAGCGAGAGGAGGGGCGTCTGCGACTCCTGCTAAGGTTGCAGATGCCTTTCTCTGCACCGACGAAGAGTGTTTAATGAGAAAAGGCTGGGATCCTGATAAATTCACACAGGGAGGCTAAGGAAAATAGCTTCTGCTACAGTCAGTGTGTGTTCATTATGGAGGAAGATATTTACTGCCTTTCAAATTATTGCCTCAGTGAATGACAGACCGAGCTATTACCGTGCAGCAGCTTAAAGAGGAATTCTGCTAAATGTGATCCTTATTCCTGCTGCTTAGGGGCCTCTCTGTTCTGTGGGGATTTGTAAGCTTTACAACAAAACCAGAAATGTGGAAGTTTGTACCCCCTAATCTTGCCTTTGCCAGCTCTACTGGGGATGAACTAATTCTTAGAAGATCATTCAAGGATATTCAAAAAGGCATTCAGAAATGTTTTCTTCAAAATCAACAACTCTGCCACTTAAAATTCTGAAACCCAGGAATATAATATCAGACTGGGAGAAACTGTCACAGCTATTCTATAAGCAACTCTGCTACCAATACTTGTTGCAAAGTTATTGCTGTCTGTAACGATGCCAGCAGCAACAATTTTTCTTTTTACCTCTGTCTTTCACAAAGAAGAAAATTTGTTTTTTAACAACTTGATAGTTAAGGGAAACAGATATCTCAAATGAAAATGGGGTGTCTCAAAATGATATACTATGTTAAAATGCAAAGGGGAGATGCGTTAAATATACAAAAGATCAACTTAGGTAATAAAATTCAGACAACCCACAAGGACAACACTGTATTCAGTGTCATAGACACAGCTCCAGGCCGTAGATTAGTATATGGTGCCCCATTTAGTCTAAATCCTCTCTCGCAGGTTCATACAGAAGTTAATTTAACTTTCCGTGGACTGTCTGCAGGCTGTATGACTAATGTAAATCATTTTGTTGAGTGGCCATTTGGTGATATTCGTTTTGAAGAGCAATAACTCTGAAATGAGTTGTGTTTTGATAGAATTCCACCTAATTGAGGGGTACTGTATGCTAGTACCACATAAAGAATAACAACAAAAGTGACTCAAAATAACAGAATACAATCACTAGTTTATCTATTTATATAATGATTTAATGCTTGGTACCCTTTTATTTGGGCCACAGCCACATAGTGCACCTCTCCTTGTGGAACACCAGCTAAATGCCAAACAAACAACAGATAAAAAAGCCCAGCATACAGTGTCTCCAAAATAGCCATGAGCACAAAAACACAACCATAAAAGGGGTGTTTGATGTTGGATAGAAAAAGGCCAGCAGCAGACAAGTAAAGTGTCATTTTGTTTTTCTCCTCTTTCCAATCGGAGTGCAAAGCTTTCAACCTGCAGGGGGGGGGGGGGGGGGGGGTAACAATTAGAGAGAGAGGGAGAAGAAGAGATGGAGAAACTGAAAGAGAGGTGGCCATTGACTGTGCCCATAGTAACAGATGAAGCATGGAGGACGGAGAGAGGTGAAATAAAAAGACGACAGAGGCCGTCCTTGCTACTGCACCCTCTTTCATAGCGCTGTTATTCTTATCCTATGCTTGCCGACAGCAATGCAATAATTCATTCTGCTCTCAGTGACAATATGAGAGGGAAAAAACTACATTCACACGCAGAATATACCCACACACAGTCTCAATTGCAATGGAGATGGGCCTACAACTGCAAACAAGCAGGCCTGAATAATGAAATACACATTAAATATAAAATAGACTGGGGGATTGTAAAGCCTGCAGTGCCACAGCAGACACTAACGCTTATACATGGCGAGGGGAAAGTAGGCTACTCTATGTGGCTGGATGTCTTTTATCATTAACATGACAGCTACACCGCGTTATACAGTATGTGTGCTACAGTGTGTGTACTATATTTACGCACGTACGCACATGTCCTAACCTGAACTGCTGCTGCTACATCGTTTGTACTGCAAACTAAACAACTTGAATTTCATATTAAAGACGACACATTTGTCAAGATGGACAGACTAATGCTGAATATTGTTTTGAATCTAAATAATTGGCATACCAGCTCAACTTCAGAGACAAAATGCTGTCAGATTTATATAGAAAGAACTTTTAATACAGAGAATAATCACAAAGCATTTGCTGAATACAAAGAATTCAACAATGGGTGAAAAAAACAATGTCACACACTGTAGGATATGGGTCAGTGTGTGTGTGTGTGTGTGTGTGTGTGTGTGAGGGACAGACAATGTTTTTCATAGATCCAGAGTGCTGCTCTGACATAAATTTTTCATGTGTAGCTTTCAGCTGTTGTTTTTACAGAAAGTATGAAGGTAAGGCTGCGACTAATGATTATTGTCATTATCGATACATCAGTCAATTATTTTCTTAATCAATTGTTCAATTGTTGGTCAAACAGTCCAAAACCACAACACATTCAATTTATAATGATATAAAACATAGAAAAGCAGCAGAGCTCCATATTTAGGAGGCTGGAACCTGATGTGAATGTTTCATTCTTGTTTGACAAGTGGCTGAAACGATTCAAGGATTATTAGAATAGTTGCTAATTTAAGTTCTAGTTGACTGTTTCAGCTCTATGTGAATGACAAGCTGTTTAAAATATATTAAATATTATCATCACTTATTGTACATCGTTTAAATACACGTAGAGCCAAAATAAGCTATAGATTTAAATGGAGTCTGGACTTATTTGACAATCCTTTTTTAAAGAAATAACATGGTCGGTTTCATCAGTGACAGTCTCTGACAAGCAAAGTTAAACCTATCTCTATCCCATTCTCTGTCTGTTTCTAGATGCTTTACAGGGTGGGGTCAGCTGGAGAGAGAAAATTGTGGCAGCAACTGATGATTATATTCATTATGATTTAATCTGTCAATTGCTTAGTATAAAAAATGTGGAACATTTACACACAAGTTCCCAGACCCAAAGGTTATGTCTTCAAATTGTTTGTTATGTCAATAAATTGATTAGTCATTTCAGCACAAGTGGCGCTGCACCTGTTACAGTACATGTGTCTGCAATTGTGCACTTAATGGTACTTAACATGCGTGTGGCACAATCATCAGATCCGTCAAAACAGATATATTTAATCCGGAGGCCTGATAAATCCAGTCCTTCCAGCAAGTGTCAGCAGGAGTTACAGCTATTGAAAGTGGCAAACATGGCTGCCTCAGACTGGAGAGGAGGAGGAGGGGGCACCAGACAGTTAGACAGATGAGTACAGACACAGACAGACTGTAGGTTTGAATTCAGAGATGGCACGATAACTGCCATCAAACAGAGACAGCCGGGGAGACACATTTGGACACACAGCTGGCGTGGGTTGAGTCCACGCCTTGCTGTTGTGGTCCTCACAATTGCAGCTCTTGTGAAGTGAACCAATGCTGTTGTTCGCTTATGCAACATTGTGTTTTTCAGCATTTATCATGCGGTGCAAAGCAACACAATATCCCTCAGTACGCTCAGCTAGCAAGGGCACTTCCTGCTATTCAAAGGCACACAGCGTTGAGCAGCAATAATGAGACCATCCACATCAAGAGGCACAATGAAAGCCCAGTTTCCCGACTGGCAAAAACAACAGGATGCCGCTGCAGAAGGGGGGCTGATAAGTCCTGGATGGCATCAAAAATTTAAATGGGCCACCACCATGTTATTTCATATTTCTCACGGCCAAGTGCACAATGTAGCAGGCTGTTTCTGGAGGATTTGGGGTCTATATGTGTGTCAATATGTGGTATGCTAGGGAGAGAAAACATGAATAAATTCTGAAGAAAAATAGTTAGGGAATGATTTGAAGTCTACCTTAAATAAAATAAAAATGGAGAGTGAGGACTAACGGGATGGAAAATTATTAGCACCTGTAATAATGAGAATAATTTAATGATGAATGGGTGGAATGAGTGGGACTTGACAAAAAAGGAAGATGAGGGGGTGTAAGAACATAACCACTCCAGAAGGAATGAAAAGAAAGGAGGAACAGTGGGACGGACATAAAAAGAAGCTGTGATGAAAGTGTAAGAGCGTATGGATTGATGAAAAGAGAGGAAGGAGGAGGAGGAGGAGAAGCAGCAGTGATGAATGGAGAAGATGAAGGGGGAAATGACTCTAAGTTGGCAGAACCAGACAGGTGGACAAGTTTGGTTATGAGATGGTGCGGACACAAAGACACAGAAGGGCTTGGGAAAAAGGAGGACGATGGGAGAAAGAGAAGGGGATGGAGTGGTGAAGACTCATTAGCCTACGCAGGGCTGGTACATTGAGCCTACCCTGCTCTACGGTTTTATCTCCCTCTCTTCTCTCTCCTTTTGTTCTCCAGAAATATCTGAGTGGGTGGGAGAGAGAGTAACAGAGTGTGCGAGAAAGAAGGAGAAAGTTACAGTAAGTGAAGTGATGACAGAGTGAGGGGGAGAGAGTGACAGAGGAAGTAGATGACTAGTGAGCAGGCCTGGTATCTTTAGAAAATGTTCTATACAATACCAATAAGATGCCAGATTTTCATTACCAAAACAGGTCTCTAATGTTATCCCAACCATTATAACAGGGCAGTAACTACATACACACAGTATGATATTTAAGGATATCTCTGCAGTGTTTGATAGTGGAAGCGCCCCGCCTCGCCTGAAATAAAGAGTACCTTGGATAACGTCAGAAGAAATTATCAAATTTTCTTATTAGGCTTCAGGGAAACAGACAGTGAAGCTAAATCAAACAGCAAAGGTCACATATTTCATGTGTGATGCTCTAGTGGCGGAAATGGAACATAATATGCATAACTTTGTTTTTGTTAGTGTATAATCACCTGAAAACAAGAAACATTATGTGTATTATGTTTTTGTTTCCTTGGTATGAGCCGTTTTTATCTATAGACGCCATGTTGAACTAACTCTACAGTAGTTTCTACCCCGAAGTAGCCCCGAACGGACAAACCAAAACATGGCTCTAGCTCGAGATATGAATAGATATTATAATAAAACTAATTTTTCGATGGAGCCCTACAGTTGACAGATTGACTTCCGGGTCCAACTTCAGCCAAAAGTCTTTTCCTGTGCAACAAAGAATTATTAACAGCATTTAAGATACGATAGTATTCAGTTTTACCTTTAAATAAAGTCTTTTCAATAACTTCTGTTAACTGCTTGTGTGTTTTCTTATTACTTATTTTTAGCTATCTTGTGTTCCCAGATTTCAGCAATTAACTCAATGAGTACAGTGTTATCACAACAGACAGAAATAATGGCCAAACCTACAAAATTAAGCTCCAAGTTGCAATACATCTGAGATATCATATAAATTATGATTTCAATCAGGAAACGTCTGATTAAAAAGAAGCCAAGCATTTGGTACCAATTTTGGGAACTTGGCAAGATTATTGGTTATTGACGTTCGATAGGCAGTCTCATTAAGGAGTTGTGAATGTTGTGGAGGACATACTAGTTTTTAAAGGGATGAGCAGAAAAACTGAGATGTATTGTGTGCATATTTTTTATTATATCTAATATAATACCTGAGGTTCAGCACCAACACCAAAAATAATATACCTTGCTTTTACAAAAACCTTTGGAGATCACATTTTAAATCTAGCCATACAAAATAAATACAGTCTTAAACATTTTTTAATCTGATCTGGTCAAAAAAATGAAGGGACAAGATTACGACTCTCTTCGATGCCAACTTTCAGTATTGAAAGAGCTACAGGCATATTTTGTTTCTGTATTAAAAAATATTGCTGTATGATGCCCAGCCCTAGAGAGGTAGATGAAGTGGAGGGGGAAAGACAGATGAAAACAGACTGATGTGACATAATTTTGTGGAAACCAATCAGCAACAGCAAGCAAGAGATACTTGGTGTTATTAATAAACTTGAACACATAAAGAGAGACAGATATTACATGACGAACACAGTGAGTCACTATTAGCAGACACTTGATCTTTCGCACAATTTTCTCTATTAATGGCCATCTGTCAGACACCACAGCCTCTCTAGATCTCTCACTCCATTATTTATTTTCAGTTTCTACAGTAACACACAGACAGTGTCCATGCTCAAGGTGTGGCACGATGCTGCCAAGACACTGATTGCTGTGAGAGCTCACTACCTGGGTCAAGGTGACACCAAGCACAGCAGCCACAACAGAGCAAACAAACCAGACAGAAGAGAGGGTTTGACACATGCTGCTGAGACCAGTCAAAAAACAGACACTCAACACCGCTCTTGAATCGCATACTTGAACCCTTCACCTTTAAAAATACACACTGAGACACCTACACAGAGCCTTTTGGAAATCAAGAGCTGCTCAGACTTGCACTGTGAAACAACCAAAATCCTGAGAAACAATTACCAGCTAAACCCTGATGAATAGTGTCTGTTTCCAAAGCCAGTTTCCACCACTCCCCACATTCAAAACTGAATTCTACATCCGTGCAATCCATCCATCCATCCGTCCGTCCGTCCATCC
>NW_023339651.1:4488135-4491923 GCF_004916995.1 Morone saxatilis | reverse complement strand
ATACACACACTCACAGGCTCACACACACACACACACACACACACTCACTCACACTCTCACACACACACACACACACACACACTCACAAACACAGGCAGACAGGCAACTCTCTCTCGCTCGTACTCCCTCCCCCTCCTCCTCTTCCTCCTCCTCCTCTCGCTCTCTGGCAGCAATAACTCTCTCCCTCATCCTCCTTCTCTCTCTACTCTTTCAGCCAGGGCAGAATTCCTTAACTCTTTCAAAGCCAGTGATCCCCAAGAGCCGATGCTCTTTCTTCTTCCACTCGTGACAAGGCTGAATAATTAATTGTTTTTAAATCGCAATTTGAATGAGGGGAAATTTCCAGATTGCAAATGTGGTGATTGTAAACCTGCATTAAGCAATTTCACCAACCATTTCAGAGCCACAGAAACATGCTGTGTAACACAATGTTTAGATGGTGAACATGTTGGCAAACTGTTGCCTATTTACAGCAGATACAAAACAGCATTAGCATTCATTTGGAGTCTGGCCACCTGGCGAACGTCCATCACTTTTTTGTCTGGTTTCTCCTGAGAAAATCTAAAATCCACTTCGTTTACAGGCTACTTGTAACTGTGACTATCTGCTGTGTGGTGCTGGACAGGTAAAATACAGTGGATTTTACCAGAGTTTTGTTACTGAATGACTGGAAGAGATGCTGATGAGACCGGTGAGAGTGAACCAAAAACAATAAAGTTTCAGGCCACCAAACCAAAACAATGAGCTGAAAGGAGAGTTGTTTCGATACAGATACCAGTATCGAAAATTCTTCCAATACTCCCAAAAAATGGTTATCTGTGAGTATATGTGTCTGTGCACCAATCTGATACCATATTTTTTATTAGCCACGAAAAACAGGACCCTGCTAGTTCCCAGCTGAATTTTTTTTCCTAGAATGGCGAAGTAATGACAAAGGATCTAACCTTAGCATGTATGAAAATACTAATTGCAAACTAAACTACTAAATAACTAAAAAACTAATGGCAATGGAACTTGTTACAGTCATTGTTAACACCTGTGTTTACCCTACTATTTAAAACTAAAATGGCTGCTGTGAAAAAGGTCTGTTATTCCTAAAACTGGCAAATGTCTCGCTGTTCCTTATAACTATAACACATGTTACAGAGTAATGTTAAATGAATGTGGCCAAGCTTTTACTAACACTTTTCATTGACTATCTGGTTGTAACTGCAATATTTTATCTGATTCTATTCACGTAGAAACAAGATACATTTGTGATAACATATCTTCTTTCATGCTATGCTAACCACAAATACAGGCTGAGAGTTTAATTCATTGGATATAATTGCAATTTAAATTGAAATATTGATCAGTCCACATTCACTCAAATTGCCTCCGCACTTTATTCTATTCTGGTCGTACAGAAGACAGACTGCTTAAAGTCTACATGCCCTACTATAAAGGATGAGGACATTGATATAGGCGACATCTTTAGAAATCCAATGTCACAGAGAAATAATACACCAGGGTTGTGTCAGGCAGCAGAGAGGGGGCTTCTGGGTAACAGTAGCTCATGGAAGTTTGCAGAGATGCTTACATACACATCTTCAAAATCTCATGTTAAATGTATCTGCTGGGGCTGAGCCGACATTAAAGATCTATCTAAAAAAAATGGAACAATGGCATGTACTACTCTTCTCTCCAGTGCATGTCTAAAATAGGATCTGAAATTCATTATATTGTGCAATTTTAAAAATTTAAATTAAAAAAAACATAAATATAAAACAACCAATATTTTTGTAAACACAAACATTATTATCTCTACGGATAATTTTTTTGGTCCAATTTGTTCCTCTGTTAGTTAGCAGGACAATTCTAAATCCTCTTAACAGATTTGTATGAAATCTGGTAGAAAGTTGGGAAATGTGCCAAGGATCAAGTAATTGCAGTAGTTTGAGGTGCTTTTTTGATTATCAGAGTATTTGGAGGACAGCTCTACCTTGGCAGAGGCATGGTGCTCTGAGGGCTTTTGAGCTTTCATTTATTTTTCAAATTAATTTTTACATCTAGATTAATTTCCAGGGTCTGGCTACTGGTTTTAATTCTTGGGTTATTCTCCTTTTTTCCTGTGCTATCCATTTGGTAAATGCAACGCCTCCCCAGAGTGCCCATGGTAACATTACGTTAAAGTATTTAGGCAGACATCTGAGCAATACTTCTGCACATGTTCACAGGTAACGAAAGAGCAGGTGTTCAGGCATCAGGTACCACGCCCAGCTGTTTAAACTGATCTGAAGTTGAATCAATTAGTCAAATCAACAGTAACTTTAAACTAATTGGCAACAATTCTGATAATTGACTGTTTTACCTTCGGGATTTAGATAAGACCTAAAGACAGCATTAATTGCAGCCCTAAACTGATCAGTCAAAATAAACACTACAAATAGCTACAGATAAAACTCAGTGTTAGTGTTAGCCAAATTTGAATCAATAAATACTGATTTTTACTCAGGTTTGATGTTCCTAAACATCCAAGGGTTGGGTGCCCAGCTCTAATAAGACACTAGTGGTCACAGCAATTTTCTTTAAAGTCAAGTTATGACTCAAAACACAGAAAATACATGCATGAATGGTCTCTGTGTGTCACACGTTCAAGGCCTATCACTTTCCATGACCATAAAACACTGCCAACACTATCCCTACTCGCTTGCCACCTAAGAAAGGACACAATATCTAGGTCACAGTAACACCAACTGCTAAATATCAGTCACACTTCAGCTGTGAACACCCTTTAATCAAGCTGTTAACATAGAGTAGAGAGTTGACACAGATCCAGCAGAAAGTGTCAGATGGAAGGATGCAACAACCAATCTCACATTACAATCAAAGTCAAATTTTTGTACAGCTTCCTGCCTAAAGAGGAAAAGGCCATAGAGGGATAGCAGGGAAGTGAGTAGAGTATGAGGTAGAAAGAAGGGAAACGGACACATCGAGACAGCGTGAACAGGAGTGAGACTTCCCACTATTGACGTTGTGATCAGAGAGTGGAGGAGAGGTTAGACGAACGCTTCTTTACCCACGCATCCTGCTGCCCACTCCCTACTGCTAGAACTGGAAGGCACGGTTTCCTTTTACAAAAGAGCTGCATGGGAAATACGCAGTCACGGACTCTGGTGCTGGTCTCCACTTAAATGTCACTGTACTTCCACACAGCAAGTGAAATTACTCGGAACATTGTGAGAACAGCCGTCAAACCACCGGCAATGTCGGTGTCAGTGGGATATTCAAGACCCTGCTGTGGGCAGTCTTACGGCTGATGGAACAAGCCTTACATGTACTGTACTGATTTTAGACATGCATCAGGCCTTTAATACAGATTTATGATGGCAATCAAACCAGAACGGCTGAATACAGGAGGCAGACTGGTGGCTCGGCAAACTGAGACATGATTCATGCCATCTTCACACATCAGAGGGTACTATAGCAAAAAAGCATAAGAGGATGTGCTTCACTGTGTATTGCGACAATGGTGATACAATAGGAACAATGTGCAGCTGAGTACCATTTGCAGCGCTGAGTACCAGCTATTACAGCAAAAAATGCTCTTGACAGTACTGAAGTAAGTAAGTAATTGAAATAACTGGATACTGTCTTTGAAGCTTTCTTCAAAGTACTGCAAGTACTGTAAGGACAGGTAATAGATTGAAGAAAAATACCTAAATATATGGGCGGCTGTGGCTCAGAGGCAGAGCGGGTCATCCCCCAATCAGAAGGTTGTTGGTCCAATCCCCGGCTCCTCCTGCCAC
>NW_023339651.1:4435350-4488035 GCF_004916995.1 Morone saxatilis | reverse complement strand
TGTGAAAGGGTGAATGTGGCACGTAAGTGTAAAAGCGCTTTGAGTGGTCGGAAGACTAGAAAGGCGCTATACAAGTACAGGTCCATTTACCATTTACTAATTTACCATATACCATATAGGCCTTTTTCACAGCTTCACATGGTAGGAGAAGCACAGGTGCTAGTAATTACAGCAACAATGGCTAATATCCCAGTAAGCCATGACGGAGAGCACAATACCAGGACCTTGAAACTGAAGCAACTAAATGGAAT
This sequence comes from Morone saxatilis, assembly GCF_004916995.1. Lineage (NCBI taxonomy): Eukaryota > Metazoa > Chordata > Actinopteri > Moronidae > Morone > Morone saxatilis. Next base: position 4,487,784 of record NW_023339651.1, on the reverse strand, counting down.
TCAAGTCATAAATTTAATTATTTACACCTGCGCTGCTCCTACTGTGGTATGTCTAAATGTCTTCTGTGAGAAAGGCCTAATAGTGGAGAAGTGTAACAAATGGAGGGGCTTCCAAGTGGACCATTGGGGCTCACTGATTTATATGCTATGGTCTCTAAAGCAGCAGATTTTTGAGCAACATGTAAGTCATCACTCTCCACCACCAGAGTTCCACACACTTGAAGTTGTACAGGCTCGCAGTGGCCAAACCCCTTAAAATACTTATGTCTTTTTTCCTTTAATTGGTCACCAACGCATATTTAAGTCTCTCCTCCAGAAGCGTGAAGTAATATAAATAATATTCGTCTTATTATCTAGGGCTGCAACTAATGATTACTTTCATTATTGATTCATCTCCTCATTCATTTTATAATTAACTGATTAATCATTTAGTCTATAAAGTTGACAGACCCCAAGGTGACATCTTGAAATATCTTGTCTTGTTCCACCAACAGTTCGAAACTTATTGATTGTATGCCTTTTGCAATGATAAATAGCAGAGAAAAGAAACTACTAACTAACTACTTTTACCATCTCTAGTGATCAGGAAGAATAAAAAATAACTCCACAAGCCACCAAGAATCGATTTCTTTCACTATATGTCTCGATGAGGGTGAACATGCCTTGTACTACATGCCATGGAGTACAAGGCTGTGACACCGATTTTGTAGAAGTGATGTGTAGAAGATTTTCTTTGGAAAAAGCCAAAGAACCATTGTTGTCATGAACAATATAGACTGGTACAATCCAAAAAAGTGGATTTAGAGCCACGTTATTACTTAATATCACAATAATGATTTCAACCACACCAGCCTGTCAGACCAAGACTCCCAGAAAGGATTGTAGGAGAGGTTTCAGGCTGTCACATTCTTGAGCCTGACAGACTTAAAGGAGGTAATTCAGTAGAGGCACATGGGTGGCCGCGACAAGGGTGGTATGTGCATCAAGTGGCGCCACTGAACCATAATGATGGGCCCATAAGTGCCTCCCACACTCCACAAGATAGGAAAGTGCCTCTGCTGACACTTTGGGCCCGTCGTCTCTCAGGCCTCAGCCCTCTCAACAGTCCGTCTGAATTGTCTTTGACCTTCAGCACACTTTCGTTTTGCTATAGTTTTGTTACCATGGTTGCCCAGTGAAGAGGCCACAGGTGCCTGCTGATGAGGTTGGCAGCTTTAGGGGCTGTGTTGCCCACCTGATCAACACAGGATAAATGGTTTCTGACCCTACGCGAGAAGCAACTTCTCCTGTTCTTTGTTCGTGTTATTTTGGGAGAAGGCTGATGAGGCCAAGGAAATGATGAGGTCCTTCTACTGATGGCCCTTCATATCACCACTCGTGAAACCTTTACAGACCAACAGTTGTCTAACAGACTTTATAAATAATGATGAGCTAGAAGAGGAAAATATACAAGACAATCCTTAAGGAAAAGAGACCAACTGAGCAGCAGCAAACAAGCACTTTCTGACAGTTCCTTGAACACTTTATCTCTCAAGCTCTGATGAGGAAAACAGATTATACTCATACATATATCTACATATGAAGGCACCTCATAGCTGGAACAGAATCTTGATGCAGCAACATAACTCTGACAGACACTATCTGGGGCTGCACAATCACCACTGCATAAAAGAACCTCAGAAATAAATGTCAACAGCTGATGAAAAAAAACTAAATGACATGTTGCAGAGAAACTCGAGGAGGCTTTAGACATCAGGCTGTTGTCCTTAGTAACCAAAGGTCAAAGCTCCTCTTGACAGCGGTGCACCGTATTGATTCACAGATTCATTGTCTGCTTTGCCGTCTATGGTCTGTGTTTACACAGCATTTTAAATGTTCACATTTGAAGGGAATTAGGACATACAGAGATTTCTAATGCACTTCCAGCCTGAAATAAACAGGAGTATACGGAATCTAGGCTCTACAATAGCAGAACAGAAAACCTGAACAGAATACAAATCAAGTAGAGCTGAAATGATTAGTCTATCGACAGAGAATGTATCTGCAACTAATCTGACAATTGATTAATCATTCAAGTATTTTTTTTCCTCTGGTACCAGATTCTCCAATGTGAAGATTGCCTTTTTTCTGTTTTATATCATAGTAAATGTTCTGGACTATTGGTCAAACAAAAGGCATTTGAAGACATCACCCTGGGCTATAGGGAATTAGATTTTATAAATGTTTCTGACATTTTTAGACCAAATTAATCAATTAATTGAGAAATTAAACAGCAGAATGATAAATAATGAAAATAACCTAGAGCATCAACCATTTCCAACAATAAACAAAATATTTAATACAAAAAATATCTACATGTATTTAGGTCTACAAACACATGTTCTAATCTGTAGTGATATGTAGAGATATCTCTCGGAAGGAGTACAGTGTTCCCGCATGTTATCAAAACCTGGTCCACTGAAATCGCTCCATTCATTCTTTTTTTTCCCCCTGGGTTCATTAATACAGGAAGGAAGGGGACATTCTGTGGAGCAGTAGGTGCCAATCTGTCGCTCTGTGGAGATCAGCCAGGCTCAGCTCATGTTAAGCTGCTGCTGCAGCTCCTCCTGTAGCCTCTTACATCTATCTGATAGGTGGAATGATTAATTTCTACGCAGTAAATGCAGTCACTAATGTCACAAGATATTCCCTAGCTTGCTTTGCATGTAAGTAGCAATATATATGGAAATCTGCAACATCTGCATATACATGTTTTTCTATTGCATGTACGATTTTAAATTGCACCTACTACTAAACAGACAAACTGAAATTGAAATTACTTAAATACACTATGTTTTTTTTTTTTTAACGGCCAATACATTTCACTTTATTCACAAAATACAACCATAAACAGTTTGAAACATATAAAAAAATTGGAATAGCAGCATGTAAAAGTACAGCATAATAATAGCAGTTAAAGTGGGCCACTTACGGTTCCTGTCTCGTATTCAACGCACAAAAATCTAATTAATTTTCCATTTCTTTGTACAAAAGGTGTGGGTGGCAGACCAACCAAAGCGAGGTAATAATAAAAAATGTTATCCAGTACAAATGGTGGAGTCTCGATCATGAAAAAAACTCAACACCAACACAACACATCATCACCATGAGAAGTGAACAGATAAATAAACAAAAGGAACTGATCCATACTACTGCTTATTAAAAAACAATCCAATAAAAGAACTGCAGGCTGAATATAGACCAATATGCTTTATCTGCATTGAGTATCAAAATGTCACTGTCGTGGGACAAAACTTATTATTTGACTTAAAATTGCCCAGTGCATGTTGGTTTATCTGTAGTTTAAGACTGACAATAATTACGTTTACACTGCATTAGATCTGGCTGTTGTGTCATTCCTAGTGCCTTAGAGCTCGAAGCATGTTTGCTGATCTGATGATCTCTAATTAGATTTCTCCACCACTGTGGAAAATGAGCCATCAATTAGAGTGCTGTGATTAGGGGGACCGATTTGATTCCTGTCAAGCACCTGCTGCCTTCAGACTCGAGTTACTGGAACGTTCCACGTCTGACTGAATAGAGGAACATGACAGCTTCTCTGCTATAAGATGAAATTAAAAGGGGGTTGTTCTGGGGCATATTTTTGAAAAGTTACTATATGCATTCCTTAGTGAATGCTTAAACCAACAGTTAGCATCAATCTCTAAAAACAGAACAAGCACAGGTTGACAAGACTGCCTTCTCTAATCTACGGAGGCCAATTTGGATCAATCAAGTGAGTTGTAGACACAGAAAAACAGCATTGTGATAGCTATAGGTATGCATAAATCAAACAGATATACAGACTACTTTCACACCTAACCTGATCCATCGAACTCTAGTGTGTTTGCCAGATTAGTTCGGTACAATTGGGCCAGTGTGAACGCTGTCAGTTGAACTCTGGTGCAGTTAATTTGTGGGGTGAAAGCAAAGCAGACCAACCACTGAATGGTGTTGGGGGTACATGTGTTTTTAGCATGAATCATCAATCAAAAGCTAAAATACTAATCCATCTGCTGAGAAATGAACTGTCAAGAAAGAGACTTCCCTATCTTTATGAACAATGTAAAACGTTTATTTATACAAGATCTTTTTGAAACGGTATGCATGTTGCTACATGAGTGTTGAGAGATGAGATTCATCAAAAAATAAATGGAATTAATGAAGCAGAGGTGAGTTGAGAATTTGATTTCGCCATGTGGATGTGTGCAGCGCTACTCTATTTTATTCCATTTTCAGGTGAGTAAAGCTAAATGTTGTTAATCCAAAATTAATGTCAACTCCTGGTGAGAGCACGTGCGAATGTGTGTGAACTACATCTGGTCCGCTCAAGCCCATCTCTCTCATTGCTTATTAGTCATGCAACAGCTTCCTGTCCAGACACCCCAACCTTTCAACCCAATTTCTCATTTTCCAATCAGCCAATGCCATAAACTGTAATTGCAGTGTCAGGCAGTTGACTTTGTTTCAAGTCTAGACCCACTGATGGGAGCAAGAAGGAGATGACAGTCAGAAATTTACCCACCAACACCACAAAAATGAAACAAACGCCTCCACACTCCTCCATTTTTGAGCTAGAAAGTATAAGGCAAAATGTAATATCCAAGACCATGAGGGGACATTTTCTCCTTCACATTTTGGCTTTCCAGACGGGTGTACTTGTACAGGAAACTGCCGCAGGCAACAGTAACAGTAGGCTGATCTGTCACAAAGAAAGCCTTACATACACATACTGGTTGAAGTCTGATCTGTCTTTACGAAAAGACTCAGCATATCTGATATCTAAACACTGCTGCTGCCGTAACTACAAGACATTTGTCCTTTTTGTTTAAACAGCCTGAATCTCAGGATGTGAGATTACACATGCTCTCGAGTGAACATTCACTTAGATCTTAAAAGAAGTCTGATTAATCGAGTGGTTGGACTGAGAAGAATGGCCGCAAGTTGCAGACTGACTAAACTAGTAATGATAGTGCCTGAGAACCAAACACAATGTAGTTTCCCGAGATAAGTAAGACACAAGGCTCAGTAAAATGCACATGGCTTGCAGTCTTCTCCCATGTGGGTCCGTGTAGCGATGACAATGCAGGATAACAGTTGCCAAACACTGTCGCTCATCAGCTGATGAGCTGCCAGTCCACATGACGTCATGCTTAATGCCTTGCTCGTTTGTAAAAAGTCAGCGTGAAAAGGGAACCAGCTAAAAGGCAACAATGGATCTTGTTTGGCCTCGGATCCGACCACAACTCAAGGTGTGAAAATGTGCCTCATAAGACAAAACAGTGGAGCGATGTCTTAATAGCCTATTATGTTAGCCTATTATACCTTTAAAAAGAACAGTCTGAGGACAAAACAGGCAGCACAATGTAGTTTCCTGAGAAAAAACACCCTATTCCCTGAGTGTGTCACAATAGAGATTAATACACTTCAACATCATCACAATCAGAGCAGCTAATCTGTGTTATTCAATTTAAAAAATGCCATTCACCAGCTTAGTAACTTGGGGCTCACACAATTTCTCTAGTGCAGATCAAGGGACAGCTGGCTCGTCTGTTGTCTTCAGATTAGCGTCTATATCCCCCTTCAGAGCTCTGGCATTCCTGAAGCCAGAAGCTCAATAGAAACTTCATCAAACACAGAGGACGATCATCTTATCTCACAATCTCACATTTGAACTACAGACCAATTCAGCAGCCAGTGCATCCTCATATAGGGGCAGTTTTTAACAGTGATAAGTCCCCTCTCTTTGAGCCAAGTGCACGTCCCACAGTATAGCAGGAGTGGGATGTAGCTTTCTAGCGCTCCCTGTCTGTCATAAGCTGATAAGTCATGGTTGCTAGAACCAGTCCTCCAGATGTCCTTGGAAGGGAGAGAAGCTAAGAGAAGCATGTTTGTATATATACAGTATTTCTGGGTCTCGCCTTCTTGAACATTTTGTAGTTGTAAAGTGTAAATTGTGTTTTTAAATAAAGGTTAAACGTGACAGTGTGTGCTTCTACTTGAGCGTGTACATATGTCCTAAAAACTGTAAGAAACGGTGGGATACAGATGTTTCAGTGGAGGAGCCAGATTGTAAGATCAGCACTCATCTGCTGGGAGGAGTGGATTCCCTGCAAAGTGACAGCAACAGATATCAAAACACTCGAGGGTACTCCAGTCATGCGCTACTGCTTGTTTTTTTTCTTCACTTCACACATAACTACACAAACACACTGAAGGCAGAGAGGAGGTAGGTTTCGTTAGCAGCAAGTTCACATCTGCCTTGAAGCCTCGCGGTGAAGGACATCACATTATAAGTGAATGAATCAAAGGATGCAATGTGTGTATACAGTATGTAAAGGAGTTATGCAGGTTTTTTGCAATGCAATTTATTTGTCATATTTCATAATTCAAAATTATAATGCAAGTCAACTGTGATGTGATTTCACTGACAGTTATAAAATGTAGTAAAAATCATCTTCAATAGCTTTAGAACAGCAAGTTTTGTTCAGCAAGGCTCTGTCACCAGTTCATGAGCATTCTTGTAATAGTCAGCAGCTGCTAGATAACAAGAGCATTGCAGATGACCTGTGCTCCACCAAGTGGAAAAGAGGTTTTAAATCAATTAAGATTGACAACAAGCAGGAAGTCAAATGTCAAATGAGGTATTGTTGTGCCTTAAAAAAAAGCCTGGCCTGCTCAGGTCTACAGACAATGAATAATATAACAGGTAGTTGCCTAAGTAGCAGAATATTGGTAAAAGTGCAGTGCAGTCTTTAACTTGACACCCCAAGGTTGCCGCAAAACTTTTCAAAACGCGACAGTCACTAAAGTGACAAATTACTTTCCATAAAACATCTTTTCAAACAAGAACTGAGATATTTGGTTAAACTGACTGTATCAATACACCACGTCAAAGGCCTCCCAAACCACTGCACAAACGTTTCTGACACATAAATACATCATTCAAGTAGTGGAGAAAAGGCTAAAGATGGTGAAATAATATACTGTGGGATATTTCAAGCCATACAAAATTAATTAATCTGTGCAAATGAAGTTTTTGGCTGGACAAAGCCCTTAGAAGGCAGATTTTCACACCATAATAAAGACCCTATCCTGGGGAGACAGTTAAGAGAGAGGAGGTTGTTATTGGCTTGGCAATAACCTGAAACTTAGTAGATTCAAATAAGAGCGACTGTGCTTTTACAAAATGAACACTCTGAGCTCTCCCAAGTGTTGCTTTTGGCTGAGATTATCTACCACATCAAAAGGCCCTGTTCCTCTGAGTGAGAGCTTTATAAGGAATGAGTGACAGTAATGCATGTGTAGGAACAAAAGGTTTCATGTGGCTGGGTAACATGGTTACAGCGTTTTAATAGTTATTTCACCTTACTGTGGGGAAAAAGGGATACAGGTTGGGTCTGTGAGCCACACAGAGAAATGGTTTTGATTGAGCTGTCTGTAATGTGCAGCAGCAAATGCTGAGAAGTCTGGATGGAGCGTTCACCATATTAAATCCAAGACTTTTAAAGACCTATTTAAAACTACATAAAATGAAATATAATACTTTATCGTGCCATTTGCACCGGTCAAAGAGTGATCGAAAAACCAGTAGGGACAATAAGTCCCATAATCATTTATTACTTATTGAACTTAATTTATTGCCATTTGTAGCTTTTTTTGTGAGGAATTCACAGCTGTATATAATAACCATGGATACAAATAAGCGGCAGGAAATGGATGGATGGATGAACCTTTTAACTAAAATTGGCACTGGCCCTTGATGAGTACACAACCTCAGGCACTGTCACAACAATCACTCTTTTAGTTTGATATGTAGCACAAACTAGCGTTAATGTCCACAGCAGGAAATAGTTTTTAATACCTTATACGTTTGTTTAAGACCTTCAGATACCCTGCGCATTAGGCCAGATAACTGCACCCGAATATGCATGATAAAACCATGTTTAAATATATGGCTTGACCTAGAAAACTTGATCTGTTTGAGGGTCACCCAACCTGCAAAAACTGGCTCTCTGGTGGGAAGCTTTTACCGTCAAACAGCTGCAGGAACTGTTGAGTTTGCTTTACAACACAGATTAACACTGTGTCTTTATTACAGTTCTGATGGCACAGCAAATCATTAAACAGCGAGGTTCAAATCTCAAACCTCCTGCGACAAAACAACAGTCAAACAAACATTAAGCGGGTGCAACAGAACTACCGAATCGGCGCAAAGAGAGCTTGGTTGAGCCAGGAACCGTCGTGTTATGGTCATGCTCCCGAGCAAGGCTTCACAATCATGGGCGGCGGCACAGAAATCCACTGCTGTGAATGTATGATAATGACAACGAAAATCTTCACAGTACAGCATGTTTCAAGTGTCAGTGGGAAACTGGTGTTCACAGGTTCTCACAACAGGAGGTAAAGCTATTCAAGCAGCAGAAGTGATGAGTTGGTTTAGATCTATTTTTAACATAAAACACATTTTAAGGGTCTTCAGCAGTCACATATTACTCTACAAGAACCTGAATACATTTCATCTTCTGAGCTGGATGTTCCTGCTTCCTAAAATACACCCAAGTGACCACCTTCTGTGTGCTGACAGGCAGATGCGTCATTGTTTGTGGCTGGCATCAGAAAACAGACTCACCACTGCTGCGACTCTTGCGGTTGGCCTTCCCTCCCGTCAGCAACATCTTCAAGCTGTTCCTAAACATGACTGCAGCAGATGCCCTGGACTAGACTACAGAAAAATCTGTTGGGGAAAGAAAAAACAATAAATATTAATATTTCCAGAGCACCTGCAGTATGACCAACTGTCTGCTGTGAGATCTAACCGATAATGTTGAATTGAATTCAGCAGTTAAAAGAATTATTAGAGATGTCAGAGCAACACAGCAGAGCTAGATTTTCAAGACAGGAGAGAAAAAAAAAACCTTCAAAAGAAGCTAATGGGAGTTATGTGTCAGAAATCGCTGAAACAGGGGAAATCCCATTCATGTATTCATAATCTTATGTGGGTCTTCAAAACTCAAGATCAAAGGCTTCCTTATAATGAAGGCATAATACAAGGAAGAAGCAGTGCATTTACTACTAGTTCCTACCATAAAAATAAAAAATGCAGCGCCTTTATTGCAAAGCGAGAGCAATTAGGGTTCAGTATCTTTCTCAAGGACACTCTGACATGTGGACTAGAGGAGCCAGGGCCTGAACCACAAACCCTGCTATTAATGGTTGACCCACTCTACCTGCTGAGCCACAGCAGATCCGCTCCTTCTTAATGTTTTCTTGATACCAACAGCTATTAACTGGGTTACTTAGCCATGATTTAAACCATTAATCCAGTAATCTTCCATCACAATATACTCTGGATTATGAAAAAAAGCTTAGAAAGATTAGCAAAACATGCATCCATCCATCCATGATATGGTGAGGTATCAAAAAAACTATGTATGTATTTGTTTATACCGTGCACTGGATCAGAAATATTGTGCCAATATTAGTATAAAAACATTCCTGAGTGCCTGAATGGCTTCATACATTCCAAATGTGAATACAAAGAGACACTCATTTACTGGAGGTAAAGACGTGTCTGCACAAGTTAAAAATGTTTATGTTAAGCAAAAATCTTATCTCGAGGCTATAGGAGGTACAGAGACGAGAGGAAAAAGTCTGAAGCTAACAGATATTCATTCCATTCATTCATTCAACTTTTTTTTAACTTGGAAATACATTGAGCTAGAGACTTCATTTACAATATAGAGGAGTAAAAGACACTTGGTATTTAGGTATAAGCAAACGTCTCCATATCTGGTAACATAACATTGACTGTTTGTGGGGATTAAACACCCAAATTTGTGCAAATAAAATGAGCTTCACCTTGATATGTTCAAGGCCATGTCTAATATATAGCATACAGAACAGAAGTTTGTCACAGATAATATAAACAATGTACTGTACAGTATCATAAAACTACAGGCGGTGAAGGGCTTTCAGTACAAAAAAATGAGTTACATAGCCGACAGATAACACCATAAACCATAAGATTGTCTTCATTTCTTGACTGCAGCTTGCTTTATCCCACTAATTCCTCCCCTCCGTCTCCCCACCATCCGACCCCCCTCCGTACAGGCACATATATCTCTTCTGTGAGTAGTAAAAAGCATGGCAGCAGATGTTCTCCATTAGGTGGGAGTGACTCAGCAAAGCCCCACACAAGCTCCAGCTGAGAAGCCAGCTTTGGACCCAAACAATTAAAAAAACCTCAAAGAGGAGGACATGGAAAAGCTCTCAAAAAGCCCTCCTGCCCCCCCTCCTTCCCAAGACCATGCTTAACCAATGTTTTTCTCAATCTCCCCCTGACCTTGAGAGGGGTCTAAAAAGGCTTCCAGGATCATAATACTACATATACTGCAAGGGGCACTGGGAAAATGGCAATGATAATGAGTCAACACATGATATTATAGTCAGGTGGGATGAAACTGAGCCATAAAACACACATTTTTGGCTTAACTGATTAATTTAGAACATATCCTTTTTTAAAGAGTGTTTAAAGAAAGGATATTTAATTTAAGATTTATGATGCACTAATGGCATTTCCAGACAAGTAGGGGCAGATTAGACACTTGGCTGTAATGCAGGTGCAGACTATGTCCTAAAATTGTAATGGAGGTTGAACCTTTGAACTCCAGCCCTAGACAACATCTTTTCAAACATGTTTGATTTCATCAGACTGTGTCTGGCAGGCCTTTTGTAGAATTACGTTGTCTACAGAAAGTCTCAACAAGATTGAAAACTGAGTGCAGTCCTGGCGGTTGCCAATTTGGAGTTTAGCTCAAGTGTGGAGAAAAAGAGAAAGAACTGAAAGAGAAGTCAATCTGAACAACAACAAATATACCAGGGACAAATTGAAGGAGAGCTACTGTAGCTCACTCAGATGCTTTTTTGAGATGCCTCCAGCTGTGTTTGTTATTTGTTTTTGAAAGAAGGTGAGTGATGCTCTAACCATTTTTCCATCAGTGACCAATCAAATTTTTTTCTAAATGGGTAAGTATTCTTATATTTTTCCAAAATGCTGATTTAAAAGGCAAGAAGCGCCTTTCCAAAACCAAGAGTACAGTTCACTCACCGGGTGATCATGTTAGATTGTCATATTAAGGGAGTCATAAACTCTTGCCATGTCTTCACAGCAGATTCACTTTGGACCCCGACCAATCACCGCCTGCCGTTTTTTACTAAGTGCAGGTTCATCGAGATGAAATAAATATCATAGAAGTTGTCAGACTAGGTAAAGCAACATAAGATTTAGAAACATTCAGACACACTAGTCTTTTTGTTAGGATGTTGAGAGACATTATAAATGCTGCGTTGATTGTCTTCCACTATGACACACCACACAGGATAAAATGGAGCAATTGTCCAGCCAGACGCTCATTTTGGTTCACAATGTCCCACATCTGTCTGGTTGAGCCATTATCAGGCTCATATTGTGAAGTCTAATCTCAGCATTACAATGCAGCCCACAAAGTATGATGAATTAACTGTATTAGGACAATTCAGAGTGAAACATGATGTACACAACAAATTACATGAAGTATTATTACTACTATAAATATGATAAGTAAAATGTTTGTCACCTTTCTACAATAAATATCTTCTTGCCACTGACCAGCAAACTAGGAAAGCAATATGCGTTGAGTATCAGTGGCAGTGACAGAAGATCCTGATGTCTGATATGATTGTGCATCTAATAACACTTTTGACAGCAGTTACCATTCCTCTTCCCCAGTCAATAACAGCACCAGCAAATGTCCCTATCAAGGCCAATGCAAATGAAGGTTATGGCGCTTTTAGTGTTTTATCTTTTGATGTAGGTTCAGACTTGTCGGTTCATTTTGTATCACAGGGGCTAATACCCTCACCGCTCATAAAAACACTTCTCAACTGCTCTGATTTAGAGGGATCACTGACAATAAATATGAATATTTTTGACCTCATTTGCCAAGCAGTGCAGTGTCACCCAGCCATTGTGACAGGTTCCACTAAATAAAAAATGAGCCCTGATGTGAATCAGTGGGTCCTCGAGGAAAGGCTGACATTTTCCTCTATAACATTTGGCCCAGATCCTGATGCAACAATTCTTTGGTGAAGTAAAGAGTGTCTGAAATTGTATGAAGAGCCTCCTACAGGGCTGTCTATTATAAACGTGTTATCAGCATCTGATATGATTGTCTTGGCAACTGAGCTGAGGCAGTGAGTTAACTGATGCTACAGGCAAATATACCCACAATAGACAAAACACTTCTCTAATTTGGGGAATTTTGCCATTTTGCTAAATTACATGTGCCACAAAGGGCATAAAATGTAACGTAGTGTTTTATAATCATAGAACAAAGCAGCATTATGGCCACTTGTCTCTTCTTAACAAAGGATTGCTGATGAATTATCATCCTGCGATTGCTAAAGGTTAATTTTCAACTGTATTCCCATGTTACAGCCCCGGCTGGCACCTGTCCCATATGACTAATTCTTTCCAGTGTTTTTCTTGTATGTAAAGTAGAATGTTTGGTCCCCTATGTGAGATTGGTCCCTATGCTGGGACACCGCCCATCTCTCTTCCTGGATCCTTGAGATGCTAATTGGAGAGACACCCAGTCCAGAGGATGCAGTTTTCGTCAGATAAGCTATATATTCTCTGCCACGTGGTTAGGTGGTGTGGCTGTGGTTTGATGCAAGCAGCAAACCACTGTGTTTCGAGATCCATCTATATTCCATGCTAGATTTTGTTTTAATGTGAAACCGAGGCACAACACGCACTCATAAATCCTATGTTTATAAACACTAAAAGCAGGGATGTTGATTCTAATGGTTTTGGACAGATAAGAGTGGGGCAGATAGCTGAGGTTTCATTCATTTGGAATAAATAACTGACATTAAGAAATAATGGTTTGCCATTCGGTCTCGTTAGATCAAACACTAAACTGTAAATAACAGGGCTTGTAGAGGTAATAGTAAAGGCTGATGCAAACCTTAAAAATGAAGCCTCTTCCTAGTGGAGGCTTCTGTTAGCTGTTTGACCTTTTTTCTAACCCCTTCTCTTCTGCATCACCTGTGCAATTGTCTTGACTATATATTATTATATTATAGTCAACTTAACCGGCCCCCCCTTCAGCTGTGGGGAAAAAAATAGTTAAAAGCCAGCTTAAATCACAGCAATCATTACAGCTGCTTTATGATACAGTGGCACAAGTGATCCCTACACCTACCAGAGGGACAGATGAAAAGCATTAGTCAGATTAAAAGCAGCAGTGCTAGTTCAAGGTGGATGAGCAGTGACACATGCCATGAATGGCTACATTGTGGTGTGGGCTGACTAAAATAGTCCAGATTTCTTTCACAATCCAATCTTATTTATTTTCACTCTATTTATTTTAATCTCAACAAAGAATTAAGTATACTTCTCTTATTCTTTTCAAAAGTATAAACTCTGTAGCCAATGTCATCGCAAGGATAGTTCAATAGTTTAAATAAACACTGCAGTGGTTTTATCATGTAGAACCATGCAAACCTTGCCATTCATTGGTATGAATTCAGTATCCTCCCCATGACAAGATGTAGACAGTGGTAAGAGAGTGTAAGGTGGCAGTGGGTCAGATCTATTGGCATGCATGCTCATCTCCAGAGATACAGCCACGGCTACGCAGGGGCACCAACGTAAGTATCCATGCAACTCACCGCAACTGCACCTCAGCATAAAATATGAGCAGGGAGCAGCTTATTATGTCTGGTCTGGTTAGCCTACAGGCCAGAAGGCATTCTGTGATTATAATACTAAATCAAAATCTTAAAAAGCCATGACTCAGTAAGTACATATTGTAGTTTCAGCTCTCCATAGTGTAGCTGAAAGGACTAGGGATAAAATACAGAGGACTTCACAGTCTAGCCCTATAAATCTGTATCCATATGTACAGCAGTGAGCTAACCTGGCAAGGCTATGGCAGTTTACTAACCGCCAGAGCAGAAAATAGTGGAGAGATGTTGCTGTCCGTTTCTAGAGGAGGCAATCAATGTATGAAATCTTAGAGGACAGGATACTGAGTAGGCAAGTAAGCACACACATATACAGACACGCAGGTCGCCATAGAGAGACAGCCACGCACACAGAAATGTACCCGTATGCACAGCTGAAGCAATGTTTCATCTGAGGGTGCATACACATCTCTCATTCCCACTCTCTCTGACCCTGTGTACTGGCCTTTGTGAAGGGAAGCCAAGAAGCAGCATGCTCTCACAGATAATGTGCGTAAGCGGATGCAGCCCATCTCAGGCTCCTCCACAGCTCGGGCATAATGCTTCTCCAGTGTGTTAAAAACCACTTAAAGACACATTCATCAGCCCTGCATGATGAGCCACTTTCATCTGGTCACCCGAAGGAGCACACTTGTTTGTTCTGATGAAAAATAAAACACAGACACAGCTTGGTTCATTTGTAAGCATGGCTCACAAAAGGCTGAATTAACACTCTCCAAAACAGGCCTCAAATATGCCTTTTTTTAGCTAGACGGATACCTGTGTGAAAGGCTTTAAACTTGCATTTAAACTGCATTACTAGCCACAGCCATTAAAATATGTAGGTTTAGCTATAAGCCTTGCTTGCCGAATTGCTTTGTCATGGCATAATGTTGAGAATATTAGAGGATTAGCTTAGGTCTCTTAATACTGAAACCCTCCTGTAGACTGAATTCAATTTTTAATCACTAAGCTCCATCTAAATTTTTAAACATAAAAGAAATCCAGCTGGCAGCAGGTGCAGACGTCCCCCTCTGTGTCTAAGCCTGGACTAAGAACCACCGCAACCGTCCATTAATTACAGAGCTTATTTACAATCAATAAAGTATCCTTTAATGGGGCCAGCGATGGCAAAGGCCAGCGTTGCAGGGCATCCAATAGGATTTATCTCATGTTACCCCTGGCCTTCAAATTAAAACTCATCTGAAAGGAAACCACACAGACACAATCATAGAATTAGAGAGAACACACGTTTCCCACGGGAGTGCTCTTACTGTGATTACCTATAACACAGAAGTTACAGCCGCTGAAAAGCAGAGAGAGGTTTTAAATTGAGACGGAGGAAATTGTGCTTTTTTAACAGGGCAATTCTTTAGTGCCTACCGATAAAATTAAATTTTTCAGAAAGGTGAACGACTAGGGACATTTCAAGGTAAAATCTAATTTCCTCTAAAATATATAATAAGAATCTGTCTTAAAGTGGGTAATTAGGAGTCACCCATGAACAAAGTACTGCTCAGTATTGCTGTTGCAAGGACTAAAACATCCCTTAGCAGCCAATGACGCATCAACAGTTTGAGAATCTCAAATGAACACAAGTTTCCTGGAGCAATTACAGTCAAATCCAGCAGTCTGACTGGGAAACATGAATGTCAGACCTTAATCGAATAAGAACAGTAGCACAGAAAGCATCGTTTTAGAATATTTATAGCTATAATTGAAGCTGAGTCCTCCACAATCCATTGATTCCCCCGACTTGTTTCTATATACTGTCTTGCTTTCAGGGTTCAGGGAGAAAGAGTGAGGCAGATGAGAGTGACAGATGGACCGGTTCATTAAAACAAAATCCAGCTGCATCTCTAAACTCCAGAGAGAAAATATTCTCGCTCAACAACAAAAAACAGGACTCAAGCAGGAGGCTTGTTCAGTCAGAGCCTCCTCCCTCATTTTGCCAGCAGTAGACACCCTGCAGCGTCAGACAGGGATAAATCACACGCCCATCCACAGTTTGAGGATGGCCAGGGGAGCAGAGTTCCATAAATCACACTGATATCAATAAGGGGAAGTGTCAGGCCACGGCTCACAAGGTGAGAGTTGCACAGGGCGATGCAGAAACCACTTAAGGTTGCTGGTAACAAAGTTTCACTCCTGCCCTGCGGTAGATTATTTATTAATCTAGATTAATGCCTCTGCTCTCATTGCTTTGCAGGGGAAGGTTGTGATATCTATATCCTGATGCACAATATAAGGGTATGATCAGTCACAGATGAGACAGTTTTGGATCCCAGGGGGGCTAAGATTGCAGTCTAAAAGCTCTTTAGCTTTTTTATTACTAGTTCTACATGGAACATAAGGTATATTCTACTTAAAAACAGTGTCTTGTGTCTAACTTTTATAAGTTAATAAGTAAAATATAAAATTAAACAAATGTGTACTGTGTAAGTAAATATGGATTGGATGGATTATAAAATATGGAACTCATTGTAAATTACCATGGCATTGTTTTAAAGATATACTCAATATTCCTCAACATTCAAACATAACAGTCTCCTGGATAATTAAATGATACTGTAGGTTTATGTTATGGCCATCATGGCTAATAAATACTACAATACCCATGAGCCTCAGCCACTTTTCTAGAGGCATAAATTCAGTTGCAACTGGGATCAAAACACGACAGTGACTGAATTCATCCAGAATGTACCCAGACTCTGATAATGAACTGATTTAACTTCAGTGATTGGATCATTTATACCAAAATGCACGTTGGGAGTTGAAGTTGACTTCTCTCTTTGTTTCTGTACACAGACTTTTGACTTTATCCATTCAAACATTCAGAGTGCAGTGACTACTGCTCAGATTGAATGTACTGTCACAAACTGAAAACCTGTTACTCACCTACTCCCCAGTGACACTTGAGCTGTAATCTAGACCTAAAGTCAGCACACCATCTGCGACCTCAAGCCTCGAGAGTTCAGTGCTAAAGAGCAAAGACGACATTTAGCACAGGTTTCAGGTTCCCAAAGTGACACATTTGCGTACAATATTTCCATTTCTTTGCAGTAAGCTTGGCTAAAACTGCTTATCTGACCTTTCAAAGTAATGTTGGAGTAAGCTAGTAGGTATATCCACCTTGGTGCCCCTATATTAAAATCCATACTGTTAAGGTAAAGGTTGGGCTTAATGTGTTTCTTCTCCAACACACCGACACAGCCCACATGTATAAGTGAATTATCATGTGTTTGGTTGTGTCATGTCCCTGTGGGGAAACAAAAGTCCCCCTACACAGGCCAACTGGCACACATTTTCATTACCAAAACTATTCCCAGTTTAAACCAGCCTAGACCTCACTCACCCTCTCGTTCAAATGTATTCAAAGGAAGCGACTGAAATACTCTGTCAACCTTTATCAGACTCAAAGAGACCCAAATGAAGGAGGACATAATTCATTGCCTTTTATTTTCCCCTGTTTGTTTTAGTAGATGTCTGGGCAAGACCAAATAATGGCATGAAATACTGTGAGCCATGTAGGCAGGTGTAGAAATTTCCCCTAGCCAGGCTGAGGAAGGAAATAAATCATCTAAATGCACAAAACCTATTTATTCTCTCAGACCTGCATGACCACAGTTTTTTAAAGTTCAGTTGCATGTCTTCTTTCATAATCCCTTCAATGGCAGACAGTGCAGAAGTATGCATTTGTCAGTGATTAATGAAAAAGCATTTCCCCTCCAGACATCAAAATGACAACGGAAGCAGAGCTCTGATTATAATATGTTGTGAATGTGCTGCTTTAATGCTCCCTTGCACTTGTTTGGTTGCTGCTGTGAACAATAATACAGAAGACTGCGCGGATGAGCAGCAGTGAATGTGTAGCGTAAACCTCTTCAAGCTTTGCCACAGAGCAGGTAGAAAGAGAGGGACACTAAAGGAGGATATTTCTAATTGTGATGTTTTGGGACTATTCTACTGACGTAGCATTACCCTCAATAAATCTGACCGGGTTAACACATAAGGGAGCATTCTTAAAAGTTTGCCATTTCAACAACAAATTAAGTCAGACGATAAAGTGAAAGGTCAAACACTGTGTTAAATATTGTGCCAAGAGAGAAGGATGGTTAAATGAGACAGTTCGATTAATCCCACTGACTGCTGCTTCCAGTCCTCCCTCCACTACCCTTCTTCATCATGCCTCTTCATTCACAGACCTCACTGCTACACCTGCTGGCCATTTGGAAGTGCTGCTGCACCATCTGCATTGACACACTGAGCAGAGGTGCCAGGAGTTATATTAATTCAATGATAAATCTAAACCTAATCTCAATAATAGCCTTTCATCCTTGTTGCTGACATATGACACTGACATGCCCATCATCTAGTCTGTAGAATACACAGAAAATTTTGTTTTGCATAAATCCACTCTGAGGCGCCCATTTGTATGCCTCTGGCGCCCTGATCCTGTTCAAACAAATAGACCGGAGCTTTGGGAAGAAGAATGGTTCAATGTTTGACAGGCAGCTTAAAGGGGCAAATAGAGTCATGACATGAGGCGGGAAGGTCATTCTGCAGAAGGCAACTAACGGCAGGTAATCGACATTGGCAGAAGTGCACATTTGCATTGAGATGGAGGCATTTAAAAATCAGCCGGTGTCTCTGGTCCGGGGCGGCACAGAAATTAAATTCTTCGAATTAAATAGGCTGAGGTCCTGTCGCATCTCCTGGTCTCCCTCACATCACTAGGATCATCTTGTGCACTGCAAGTGGCACTTGATAGACGCATTCTCAGATTTTATTCGCTGTAATCACACTACGTAAGACAACAGGGTTACAGGGTAAGTAAATTATCATCTCTGTGGAGTAAGTGTCATGCAAAACGGGATCAGAAATTGAACTACAATGCCCATTAAAAAGTGTTCACCATAGATGTCTTGTTATATTGTTTTACAACACTAAATCACAGTGAGTGTAATTTAGCTTAATTTGACACTGATTAACAGTTAAGATCAATCTACAGGGCACACGGGTGATGCATGGGTACAATCCTCACCCACCACTGCAGAGACCCTAGATTTGATTTGTGGTAGCTGTACCTCTGGACTGTGTTTATCGGAAGACACAAATAATTGGATGTTCATCAGTGGGAAGCCAGCAAGGGGCTGTCTCCCTGTCACTGCTGAAGTGACTCCTATAGGTTGGTCGGGATGCCTGCACAAAGGGGGATGGGACCTGGTAGGGGAAGCATGAAGCTCACACGCAGCTCCTCACAGGCAGGTAAAAAGAGGTGGCTGGTCATGTGTTACTTGAGGAAGTACCTTATATATCCTGTCAATGGGTAGCACCAAGTCTGTATTACCAACAGGGCAAAGCAGGCATCTGCCACATAGCTCTAGACCTTCAGGGACCACTGAAGCCCCATTGTACTACTTTAGCTGAAATTTCGCTTGGTAATAAGCACAACTAAAACATAATATCGACTCACATGATAAGGACCTTGAGCAGATTCCTGGTTCATTACCTTATCACGAGGCCTCGCCTTAAGAATCCAGTTTTAAGACCTTCATTATTTCAGCTTTGTGCTTATATGTTGCCTGTTCCTAAATGGGGGTATCTAATGCCAATTAATTAAAAATTGCAGTGCAGGGGAAACTGATACTCAAGAGTTGGGATAAAAAGGATAAAACAAATCAAACATTTTGTTGATCAGTGTCAAATAATTCTATTTGCATCCAGTGTGATTCAGTGTGGTAAAAGAGGTGTGAATGCATTTTCTTATAAACCCTCTAAATTACAGCATAAAATGGCTGTGATAACTTCTCATAACATACTCACACATCTCGTCCTGGCACAGCTGTCACATGGATCCAGTTCCAGCCTGAAGCTGGTTTCACACAGAATTTTAACTGCCTCTCCTTTTCCCTTTGTGCTGTCAATTCTGTCTGTCTGACATAACTAGCCCTCAGATGACACCCAAATGAGTTGATTTGGCCATTTCAAGGGAAGCACTAAACAACCAAGCTCCACTTGGTCTCATTTCATGTTGATGTGTGTATCCCAGTTAAATTCATTTTCTTGAAATGCTTGACCACACGGCATTTAGCCAGAGGCCTGTTGAGGGCTTGTAGTAACTTTGTATCTCTGCGCAACAGAGCCAGATAGAGTGTTGGACTTCCTTGCCTGGGGCTATTGTGTATCAAGTGCAGCTGAGTGGTTGATAGGCTTAGCATGGCTTGTAAGTGGAGTAAAGCCACAGGCGTACTCCTTAGTTGGTTTCCTTATAAATTGACAGAGTTAAAAAAAGTCTTCATCTGAAAATAAACTTAAAAAAAAACTTAAAAGGACACTAGAGTAGAGACACTGCAGCTGTATGAGATCTAACCCGCCACACATATTTACAGCTCAAATGTGTTGTAGATTGCAAGTCAAAGCTTCAACAATCAGCTGGCAGCCAGTGTCATATTTTTTTCTTACGTTGCACTGCAGCAAAACAACTAGCCAATCAGCAACAGTTGAATTCTTCTTCATCTTGCCGTTTGCAGTGAGTCTCAACAACAAATGCCCACAAGGTATAAATCGTGGTATCAAGCTGCAAGGCATCAGTTTCACTTAAATATCACTTAAAATATTCATTGTTTTGCACAGTTTATATCCTACCTCAGAACTAAACATCAATTCTATAATTTGATAAAGAAAATATAAGAGAAAATATATTTTGTAGATTTTGTTTTGAGAAATAAAGGAATTGTTTTCAGTCTTCAATCTCATTTTGTAAAAAAAATAAAAAATAAAAACATTAGAAAATAGTATTGTGAACCCAGTATCATAAAATGTATCGCATTATGAGTTGAGTGAATCTCAGGTTTCTGCTCTCTAGGGCACACAAGAGACCAAATTAGAAAAAATGCTACATTTTAACAAATTCATCTTGCTGTATTTCCTGCATGTGGAAACTATACTGTAGTAGTTAAGGTTAGGTAAAGCTCATAGTTATGGCAAAGAAACAAGAGAGAGAAATCAATAAACCAGTTACTGTGACTGGATTCCTATGTACTGTATACTCAGCTGATGCATTTACATCTTGCCTCTTTATTTAGGTATTAAATTATCCACTGACGGCTGTGTAAGACAAGAGAAACAGAAATAGTTGTCTCAGACTGTAAGTCAGTTAAAGGTGAAAGAAACATGACGAGGAGAGTTAAATTTCCTCTCAAAAGAGGTTATGTGTTGATGCGTTCTATTTATGACATCTACAGAGAGTGCCGGTGACGTCAAGAAAACCCACAAGGAGTCTATGTACCCAGCATACCCCAAAGGTATGGGCAGAGTCATTAGACATTCAGAGGATGGATATGGTTTCAAAACCACAGGACAAGAACAGAACAGATCAATAGGGTATTCTCATCTATTCAAACAGGCGGAGAGAAGAGATGGACTAGTTTAGGTATGTCAAAAGGGTAACTATAATGACATTTGGTGCTGACCAAATAAGTTTCTATCTATAACTTGCCCTGCGAGCTCATGAATAAGACAGAAAAGCATGCACACTGCCAAAAGTGATTGTTGACAACTGCCTTGGTTGTGTTCTTGTCTGGGGAAATAAGTCTGTGAATTGCACAGGCATGGATATAAATGCCGTTTCATTGAAGCAGAGGCACACCGACTGAGATAGGAGTTGAATCTGTTTCCCAATGAATTATGCATTGTTCCAGACCTGTATTACCATGTGCAGCACCACCACGTTCACATTCACTCTGAAGAAATTCATTGTCCACTGTGAATTAGCAGCACCTCTCTAATTTCCTTTCATCTCATCCACAGACAGTTTCTACGAGAGATGTGTATGCCTTTAGGCTGCAAATGACTTAATATAACAGTGAAAAAAGAGGCACGGACAGGTTCCAGGAATGTAATGTACTGTACTACTGGGGTTTTTATGTAATCAGTCTTGCTTGTGGAAAGCAAAAAGGGATTTAGGTCTACAACCAACTACAGCTTCATTACAAATGAGGTGTGTGCAATTCTTGTTTCCGACATGTGTCTCAAGGTTTATAAATGCACTTTTTTTTCATCCAGGCTCCCTATTAATTCCAGAGCCAGCGATACAATACCACAAAGAAAAGAGCACATTAGTGTGCCTCACAAGGGCAATGATACCTTCAGGGTTGCTATTTGTGGCTATGAATCTGGATCTGAGAAGACAGTATAAAAAAGCATAGAAGGGAGCGTGGGCAGGAGAGAAAACATCTTAAATTACTTGCTCTTCCAGTTCAGCCCACCACCAGATTGCTGTCAAGCTGGACTGACGTTTGATTGAAAGCGCAGACAAGACCACGGGAAACGGAGACCCAATTAGCGCGTTAGCTGGCCACTGACCTCTGATGGCACTTTTGAATAAAAGTCTCTTAGATTCCAGCCACCATTGCACCATGTGTCACTGTGGCTCAGGCACAGAGTGATGGAGCTGCAGCTTACTCCCACATTCACAGGGTACCATGAGCTTGGCTTGTAAGAATTTTTGAAAGAAAGCATAGACTATAAGGTGATAGTCTTAGGATGACATTAAGTCTCTCATGCAGATGTTGGCAATCATCCATGCTGTTTTCAGTTTAGCAGTAACACGTTTTAGTGGCTTTTAATTGAAAGATACTTATCATAAGTCATTTCATTAAATGACTTTGATTGTTTTCATGTCGCTTTGCAATTATTTGTCTTTTGTTATTACAAGTAATCCAGCGTGTTGGGTTGATGAGGCTGTGTTAAGAAAATTAATGAGCTATACATAAAAGAAAGGGCATCTTCATTCTGTCCAGTTCCTATTAATGTCACTTGAAAAAGGCAGTGTATTCTTAACAAGACTGCTCCATCCTCTCCTAGGTGATAATGTCTGTAGTCACTATGCATCTTCAAGAGGGCACGTGTCCACATGTGTGTGCATGTGAGCATCCTCACACACAAGATGAAGACATGTGAACCTGCCAATCAGATAGAAGATGATTAAGTGGCAAATCCAGGCCAGTTATCTGCCTTGTTCAGTAAAAGAACCCATCAGCCGAGAGTAAAGAGATATTATGTAGATGCAAACATGCAGGATCACCTCCAGTCCTTCCCCTCTGCTGAAGGTCGCACGCCGACAGATGACTCTGCCTTTCGTCAGGCCTTATGCCACGCACATTAGCAGGCTGAGCCAGGCCTTGCCAACATCAGCAAAAGAAAAAGGCTAGGTGCTATTGCCCTCTTGAGATAGAATGTGTCAGCCTCACACACACACCATCTACTCTACATGCAAATAGTGCAAAAACACAGAGACTGTGGGGAGGGTGTGAAGAGATAAAATGAAATTAGAAAAGACAAATAATCAAAAGTCCATTAATGACACTGTTGGATGAAACTACTGGAACACAAGCATGCATACTTGATCTTAGGCCACGCAGTAGAGAGTTGATTTATACTGTAGGTCAATTCCAGGTGATATAAAAATTACCATCACCATCTGTTTTGGCTACACTGATCAGCAGGAGCCTGAGTCATGAATAGATTTTATATTACAAGTGCACAGGGACATTGAAAAACATCTTATGTGATATTCCTTTACCTTTCCATTTCTACAAATCACAACTTACAAATACTGTCTTTTCACAACTGGTCTACTGAAGATCAGAGTACAAGGTGACCATGGGATCTTACCCAAACCAACAAAAATGTGAAAAAGTCATGTTGCGGGTAACCATGTTATCATGGTTTGGTTTTATTACTGAACTTTATAGAGGCAGGCTGCCCAGGAGAGAACGCCTTCATAATAGACGCCTGCCAGGCACTTCGTCCACAAAATAATTGGCAGCGACCACCACATGCATGTCTGCTGCGTATGTGACTTTTAAAAGTCATGTGTGTTACTGAGGTGATACATTTTGGATATCACAGAAGTCTGGATCAATCTATTAAACCAAATCAGTCCATCTTATCATCATCGTTATCAGGAGATCATCCATTTATCTATTTATTTGATGTTTTTGTTAAAACTTACTTACTGCTTAACTGTAATTAATATCAAATCCTTGCAACTTTCTCCTTAATTAGTCGATCGACAGAAAATTAATCGACAACTGTTTTGATAATCGAGTCACTTTCCAATCAAAAATGCCAAATATTACATGGTTCAAGCCTCTCAATGTGGAAAATCTTCTGCTTTTCTTTATCTCTATACTAATAATAGTTTACAAAATATAATTTGGGTTTTTTGATTATCAGTACAAAACAAGCCTTTTGAATATGTCACCTTAGGCATTTGGCATTTTTTACTTTATCTTACATTTTACAAACAAAACAACTAATAGAGAAAATAATTGGTGGATTAATTAATGGAAATACTTGTTTGCTGCAGCTCTAAACATGACTAACAAGGACCACCCACAAAATACTTCTACAAAGCATGCTTGCTGGCAACCCTTTTTGTTTTTTAATGTATTAGATTTTGGGGGAGGGGAGGCAGCTGTTAGTTGGGCCCAGCTGTCAATGATGGCTGGCAGAGATGAGAGGGGAGGAGATGATTTTGAACAAACCTGTGCATACACGGTCCCAAAGGAACAACACTTTAAAGAATTCCCTCAAAAGCCCAGATGATCACTGGATGTCTCTGTTTACCTCTGAGTCTGCAGCATATTTACAATCCCATGCACACATTAATTATGCTAAACACTGCGATGGAGATGAAGAAACCATGAAGGACTTGGCAGAATGAGGCTCAACATCAAATGTCTTTAGCAGTTTGTAATTTACCCATGGCCGATGGTTATGGAAAATTTTCTTAAGGCTTGGGTCCGAACTTCGCAAGCCCAATTACAAGAGACACCCACAAGCTGTTGTGGTCTCGTTGCATGATGTCCAAACACAATGCAACAAATTGCACAGGATAAATTAAGGTGGGATTAGGCCAGGGATTGAATAGATTATGATGTACATGCCAAAACTGCAATCCTTAGCTTGACAGAGGTTTGTGACAAAAGTGGTGGAAGAGAACTCCCAGTTTTGATGGAATGAAAAAAAATGAAAAAACAGTTTTGCTAGGCCGTATCTTCAACTCCTACAATTATTATGCATGAAGTGAAACGAGAAAAAAAATGTGAAGGAAATTGTGGTACAGCTCAGTCTAGACTACAATGCAGATTTGCTTTTCATGCTGTTCACGCCGTGTTATTTCTCAAACCATGCATTAGCACACACTGATTTCTCTGCCCTTCATTTCCTGTGTTGCAGCCTGGCTAGTACACTGTGGACTTTTGCAAGCCATTACAGAGACCACTGGAAGCCAGGCAGCATTATGCTTAATGACACGGCTTTAAGATGGACAATGAAGTCTGTTGTTAAATTGCTTTTAGTTGTACCAGCCTGGATTTTCTAAAAAAATAAATACTTTTAAAAAATACTCTCTGCCATTAGAGCATTAGCAATAGCAAAGTTATTTATTCATTAACACAACAGCCTTCTGCCAATCACAGCTTTCCTCATTTGCACTCTGACTATATATACAAACACAGAATTCCTCACATGACAAATGACATAAAAAGCCTCTTGAAGCCCTTTCATGTACAACTTCTAATATTTCCCCCTTAAAGAGTAATTCTCTTCCCAAAGCTAAAGCAGCTGCCTCCCATCTCAAGCCACTGAGTCCAGAGCTAACTAATGTGTCCAGCTTCAAAGCCACGAGCCTGAAATGTTATGATGAGCTGCATGACAATTAGACTAGCTATAAGCCAGAAGACACTGCACAGCATTCCTATTTGAACCAGTGGCGTGTTCATAGTTGGTTGGTCTGTTGGTTGGTTGTTCGCGAGATAGACAGGATACTGTTACCAGCCACTTCTTTTTCCCCTGCTTTGCTAGGTACTTCTCAGGGAGGTTGAAGTTATCCTGGAAGTACATGCTATCCAACCTGGATCCCAACCCCTCTGCGTTCAGGCTGGAGTAACTAGTGCAGTGAAAAAGAAAGCAATCCCTCACTGGCTTCCCACTTAACTTCAAACAGTGGTGGAATGCATGACTAAGCCAAAAGGTAGCCCTACCAGGAATTGAGGCCCATGAATGAGAATTTGGCCTGTGTGTCACACATGTAAACAACTGTTTTACATTAGAGACGACAGAGGTACCTGCATGGTATTCCTCAGTCTTTATCTTATCTTATCTTATCTAAATGGGTCATGTAGTAATTCAAGTATATGTATCCAACCTTTTCAGCTACTTACCTTTTTTTTTCTTTTTTTTTTTAAATTGTGTTTTATCTCTTTTCAAATCTTTAGAAGAACAGAGCCCAAAGAGAAGCTAGCCTACCTACCTTCCACCATACAAGGATGACTAGAAAACATAAGCAACAAGATCAAGCCAGGGAGGACAGCTCCCCCACAATTCAAACAGAATTTATCTTGCTTGTAAATTGGTTTTCGTCACAACTGGCTGTCAGTGTTGGCGTTTGTGGGTTTCAGCGTGTCAGATTTGACACAGCTCCCCTTCAGTAGCTGTGGGCTGTAGCTAACCACCCACACATCCCACTGGGGAGCAACCATCTTCTTCAGATCCCCTTCAACGACTTGACAACACTGATCACTCTCATCATCGTCCCCTCCAGCACTCAGGAGAGATTTATGCCTCAAGCATCTGATTGGTCAACGCATGGCTAATACCATCGTAAGAAAGCCTATAAGTGCGGTTGCCTTACTGTAACGGGAACCTGAGGCATGTAAGGATTCAGTAATGACAGCTTCTCCACATTGAAAAATATACTGCAAACCACCACCACCGAAAGTTTCCAGAGGTTAACAGCACATCATATTTGATGACATGCACAATTGGAGGACTAGAATCCAGTACTTTATGTGCCTGGAGACACTGTCATGTTTCTGCATCTCCGCACCAGTGACCAACACAGGAGCCATGCCCCGTCAATCACAAACTGACAGATCAAGGCTGCATGCCAAAAGGGACAAGGCAGCCTTTCTCTGGTCCAGGACACTTGCGAATTACAGGATTTGCACATCTTTGAATAGATGTCAAAGAACACACTCTATATGTGAAGCTATTTAACAAGAAAAGGCTAAATTAATTTGTTTACCAGGATGTGTAATGTGCAGGAGATAAAAAATGAAAGCATTTAAACATATAAACCCAATTACCTGCTCAAACAAAGAAATTCCTTCCTCACCCTCTAAAATGTGAGTAATGCAGACCTTTGCCCAGTTTATGGTATGATTATAATTTATGCCACCTCCTAAGCAGCGCTCGCAGACTGTGTCTCTTTTGTGTAGCCCCAGCTTTACGGCAGTGGAATCTCAGAGGAAGAAAAGAGCCAGTGTCATGCGGTCAGAAGGCATTTCAGTCAGATAAAAATTTGTGTCAGCACTTTCTGTCAGAGAGCGAGAGGCCAGCGTTCAGAGCTGTTAGCCTCTTTCTCAGAGGAGAGCCAGAGTTTAATGGGACTACTCTTCCACTCCATTTGCTGGCCCGCATCTTACAGGCCACAGCTGCATACATGTGAGCCAGTGACTGTCACTCTGCATACCTTTCTGCAGCCTGCGAGCTCCACACTCCCTTTAGCAGCTGACAGAAGTTGTTCAGACACACACTTAAAAACATAATGTATGTGGATGACACAATGTTAAACCCTGGTAATGAGTTTGCAGGGGTCAACAGCAGACGCCTTTGTGAACTCTTTACCTTATTTATTGGCCGAGCCAATCATTTTACCAACTCCTGGTGCTGCCAACATTATATTCATTCTGAATATGGCAGAAGCACAAGGCCTTACTCTAAAAAACTTCTTATGAAATAACTTTGGATCTGTTTCAGAGCCAAACAACAATTTCATGGCTGGCCAGTCACAAAGTAATTACATATGGCCCCAAAACGACACATCGATCAGTACTCGGGACACTTCTTAAAAATAAGACTTTTCTGACAGACATTTTCTTGAAGAGGTGACAGCACCTCTGCAGAACATATAGTAAAAATTTTACAATGAAAATATAATGAATCTATTTCCTACTTTCCTTCCTATTTTCCAGCACAAACAGCTGAATTATTTTGCGGGGCCAACTCTCCTCTCCCAAAACAGATGCATCACTATTAGTTATGTGACCAGTCTGCTTATAAAAAATTACCTTTTTTAATTTACAAACATGTTTCTTAATTACCTTGAATAACTTACAAGCTCGAGCTTCAATTAATTTAGAAAAATAGCAAAAAGAAAGCTAAAAAAGCTTTTTCCCTGCCATCATGCAAATATATTCCTTTGTTTGATAGTCTTTTTAACAAACTATGAAACATGAATCAGGTATATTTACAGCAAGTCCTAGAAATTTACAAAGAACCACTGGACATGTACATGACATGTCTAAACAAGTTCAGATGTTTTCCTAAAACATAAGATAAAATGCCAAGATGAAACTGTCTGATAAGGCAACCACACAGTAGGCCTGTGTTTTACCTTAATCCAAAAGGTTAAACAATCATTTTAAAAAGGGTATCAAAAGGGAGTTTGGCTACTGCATGAATATCAGGGGTTAAAAAAGAAAAGGACAATAAAGAGTCAAACATGCAAGTTTACCCATGTATCAATCAGAGCACCACACAAACAAATGTGCTCACAATACATGTGGCTGCTTCAAAAGGCTTTCATCTTTTTCAGACAGTTAAACAATGTATTCTTGTCATTTGTCTACTTGCAAACACAAGGTTAACAATGTATCTATTGTTCTGTGACTGTTACTTCACATGGTGACCTTGGTGTGAAGTAGCAATAAGTATAAAGGTCCCGGCAATATACACTAGTTTAAGTGCCATGAAACTTGAGAGATGACTCACCATGAGTAGACAGCAGGCAGGTCTCCAAATCCGGCTTTGAGGGCAGTGAGGCGCTACATTTCGCTAGGCTGAATCACAGTCCAGATCCCTCTCCAGAGGGGACACCCAACAGTTCTCTACAAAGGCAACCACAGTGAAATAAAGAAAAAACTTTAACTCAAGGCGAGCAACGGACTAAAAGAGCCTTGTATTGACACACAGCAGAAGCAGCAGACGCAATTTGACATCCAGCTCAGCGGCGTGGCAAGTTTACGCAGTGGACTGCCTGGCCTGTCACCGTTCACACACTATTCCAGCAGAGAACACAAACAGTGGCCGGTGATGCAAACAACATCGTTTGGGGGTATGTATAAGGGCTGGTTGTCAAAGGGCAGACTGGGACAGTAGACAGTTGTCACCCTCTTCAGGAGGTGGTTCTGAC
The DNA here is from genome assembly GCF_004916995.1 of Morone saxatilis. Classification (NCBI taxonomy): domain Eukaryota; kingdom Metazoa; phylum Chordata; class Actinopteri; family Moronidae; genus Morone; species Morone saxatilis. The sequence continues at coordinate 4,458,710 of NW_023339651.1, read as the reverse complement.
ATAAAGTGCTGCTTTCAGAGTTGTGAGGCAGAGCCACTCAGTCCCTAAGCAGTCTGACCAAATGTGTCATTATGTCATTAGCTGGCGATTTAAGGACGGGGGAGAGGGGAGACTGAAATTTTTGTGTGGGAGATTTTAGCAGTCATGTGATAAACACTAAAGAAAGAGAGAGGGAGATGTGAAACTGGCATAACACGTAGACATTTGTGCACCTCATTTAGGGATCTTACCTGGTCACAAAACACATGTGGCCATCCATTGTTTGAATCCACTCTTTACATTGACATTTATCTTTCTTATTTACTTTCATCCTGTTATAAATTATTAGAAAGATTAATTAGTTAAAGCTGCATTGGCCCAAAGAAACATATGTGCAGGTTATTAGGCAATTACATAAACACAATTGGCAGTTTACCGGCTCTATAGAGAATTAATTCCACACTTTTGGAAAGAGAACATTGCTCGGTTATAAAATCAAGTTATGAGAGCAATGCTCCACTATTTGTTAAACACACAATTTCTTAAGTGTCAAAACCCAAACAAAAAAAAAGAGCATCCTCCAGAGTAAATCAGCAAATTAATTCAAGCATCACAGAGTCCTTGCACCAACCCTGAAATCTCCCTCTGTGATATCCTCCAGTGTCAGTGCAGCCGGTTTCCTCATATTTATGAAGGACAACTAAGGCGTGGATGTTAAAAGGAAGCAGAAAGTCATTCCTACATAAAAGAAGTCTTCAGACAAAACTGCAACACAATAATCAAGTTTCCTCAAGGGTGTCACATGGACTTTTTTTCCATTTTCTAATTATAGTTTGCACAATGCTCTCTGTAGGGAACACTTTATAAGACTTAATCTGGATTTCACACTGAGTTGCCAACACATTAATTAAGCTGAGCCAACCAATGGGAGTCTAAATAAGTTACAGCAATAATAACGAGAAACAGAAAGGAAGTCATATCTCCATAATTCTCAGTTTGATTTTATTATGTATTGATTATATATAGAAATATTTTTGTTCAGGGCTTTACAAAGCTTGGAGGGGGAATTTGAATAGATTCTGTGAAGCCATGGTTGGGGTAACATATGTCTTTTTTAATATAAAGTGAATAAAATGTGAAATCCCACACAGGGAATGAAATGACATCCCCTCAATCAAACTCTATTTTTGTCTTTTTTTGGATTTTCTTGATTTGCTCAAATAAAATGAGGTTTGGTGAAGCAATTTTTTTGAGTGTGTGTGTGTGTGTGTGTTTGAAGCTCTTTACGAGACAGCTTATGACTCGGGTTTAAAGAAATATGGCCACAGACTGACACAGAACATTTCCCAAGGTCAGCATCCCCTGGTCACTCGAAGCTAAAAGGGTCACAAAGGCCGGGCAGCTGTCCCCCCAGCAGATGATGATTAGAAGGGAAGCAAGACCAAAACACCTCCCTGTGCTGTTCGTCTGGTTTACAACGATATGGATTGCTCAAGCAAAAAAAAAAAAAAAGGCATTCAATTAGAAAGAGACTTCCACTGAAATCTCAGACCCATAGAAAGCCCATTCAAATCTCAAACATGGCAGAATGCGTAATTCTTCTCTGTCCACTGGGTTTCTGCATTATTAACTGAAAAGGCCAGAAATACGATCAAAACAAATTATGCGACCAACACTCTAAGTCTCCATTTCACTGATAAATATGGCATTTAAGCGTTCCCTCTCATCTCCTTCTCAGAGGCCATGAGTGTTTAAGCTTTCATGTAATACAAATCCCTCTGTGTAAAGTCTAGCAGTTCATGTTTGCCTTTTTACTGCATCAAATCACAAAGAAACCACTTCTGTGTCTCAGACTCTTTCTGCCAGTTTGAGAAATAGGTACTCAGATAAATTGGCTTGCTTAGACTAGCCTCCACGCTCAGTACAAGGTGTCGGAGATCTTCCCTGGCCATATTTTCTCTTTGTCAGAGATTTGGGATATAAAACACAGGGCAACAAGGACCAATTACTTACATAAAAAAAGATAAAAATTGTTATCACCAATTAATTAAGGCTACACAACCTGAGACAGGATATCAAAAGAACAGGCAAACATTTGTAGTTAATAAGGTGACACCTTTAATTGTGTGTTAGGTGTAAAAATCATCTTTATTCCATGTTTCAGTCTGTGGTCATACAAAAGGAAGTCAAATGCAATGAGTATAAGTAAACAAGCTTTAAAAATATCCTTCATTAAGATGCATTTCTGTGATGTACAAGTTAGACAAGAACTAACTAGAGGCTGGGAGAAGATTTTCAGAAAACAAACTTTGGCACAGTCATTAGAGGCACTCCTCAACCCCCAGCTGTTTTAGCTGCCTTCTGTACTCCTGACCTCCTCTCAGGGGTTTCATCAATGTTTTTTTTCTAAAACCAAGTTAAATACCTTTTTTGTTTAATATGTGTTTTTACTTAAAATGATCATCTATCATACTATACTTCACCATACTAACACTGTGGACTTTCACTGTTCTCAGATAATAAAGTTTATTGTTCAACTGTAAAATATTGTGCCACAGACATATCTTTATCAATCTTGAGTCTTGGATCTTCCTGGATCCAATGGATTTGATCCAACGATTCAGTGAAGGATCACATTTTTTGTTACATATTTACATAAAAAACAAAGACCGTGGATTTTTTTTATTCTCATCTATCAATATCAGCCTCCAAAAATGGCCACGTCAAATTTTCTACTGCGTGTACCAGCACAAAATTCTAAGGAACGAGGTTAGCATGTCAAGTTGCCGACCCAGGTGAACAAATCCCACAACATGGCCTCCGCCACTCCTCTGTTGCTGCTGTGCCCATGCTCATTAGCAAACACTGTGTACATACACACCCTACAACGTCCTTCAACAACTTATGTGACATCGTGCCCTGCGGCACTTTGTTTTTGTTTGCATCTGTAATCTTGAATGCTAGTGACAAGCAAAGGAGATGAAAATACAATAATGAACTGTATTCACAGCAGGTAAAGACCCACCACTGCATCACTTTCCTGTTGTCGGTTTTTCAGCTAATCACTACGGAGCTTCCAGGTGAATTTCACCCTCATTTGCATTGAGTTATTCCTCAGTGTTTTCAGAGGCGAATCTCTTGCGTACTCCGAGCAGAGTGGATTGTATCACATGTTCACGTTCAGAATATTGGAAATGAATTCAACAGGAGGTGACTTTGTCGAGCCCATTATTAGATTAGCTACACAAAATCTACCCCCAGCCTCTAAAATGGACGTGTAAGTGCTGCTCAGCTGCTTGTCCCATTACTCTTCAACGACCAAAATGCAATTCCTAATGTGACAGCCTGCCCTTTACCCCCAAACCAAGGCAACAGCCTTTTCCACCTGCTTCAGCATCCTTTAAGAACTGATGCCCTTTCATACTAGGCTGCATCTTGTATGAGAGTGTGGCTCATTAAAACATGTTGCCAATGTTGTCGTGTGGAGAGCCAGCAGAAAGAGGCTGAAAAGCACTCTATACCCTCCAAACACAAAGGTTTTGGACTGCCAATGCTGAGGAACTCAGGATATAAGCACAACCGCCTCCAACACCTACTTATACTTACTAAGAAACCAACCTCAAATGTGCTTAATGTTTTATCATAAGAAACCAAAATAGAACATCTGAGCAGCAGCCTGGCAGGTGTCTGTCCCTTAAGTGATGGGTACAGGTTTGAATGACAGTGTGTCAACCCATTATCCGAGCACACCGAATTAACAGTGATCAACTTTAAACAATAGTAACCTTCTTAACAAACACGTGCCATCTGCCGGTCTACACTCAACAAAGCACAAAAAGTCTGCAGTTGCTTTACAGCCGCTGCTATTTTCAGCACTAGCTTGATCTTATTCAGTGTTGATCAAGATGAATGAAACGTTTAGGCAAATACAGTCAGAAAGCTGTCCTGGCAGAGGGGCTGGAGCCTTCAAAGCGTGGAGAATGGGATACAGTTAGGGAGCTGGTTTAAAGCATTGCCTAAGATTAGCCCCTTTCTTAAAACCCATCTCATTACAGCAGTTACATCTAATAAAGAAGTGGGAGATGACGGGAATATTACTCCGTCCTTAATACCGCAACTAACGTGGTAGTGAAGCCTCAAGTGAAATGTGTTTCTGTCTTTCTCTTTATGTCTAGATCCCAGACAGACATAAAGCTGGAGGAGACATAAAAACTATACCCAAAGAACATACACAACAGGAGAGATGCTGAGTAAATGTGTCTGTTTATGTTATCTGTTTGTGCTCACATAGTGAAAAGATTGACAATTTCACACACCAACAGCTGTGTCGTTAGCTCTCATTACTTCTGTGACTCCATGTTAAAAATGTATGCTTCAGGGCCTCCTATGTCTTGTTGGCTAAATGAAGAGGGAACCTAATATAGTTTCCTTGGAACTGGCATTAACACTCTGTGGGGTTTTCAGCTGGATATCAATTAGAGGCTCATTAGGCATTTAGAGATGGCAGTCCCTCTGGCTTCCTGTCGCCTACTGTGTAACTGGCTGACCCTGAACTTGAAGGAAGGCTGGCTCTCTCTGTGTCTTTTCAGCCTTGAGAGAACAGCTATCAAGCAACTATATCAGGCATGCTTCCTTCAAATCTTGTATTTCGGAAAACACATTGTATTTAAAAAAAACACGTAGCCATGAGAGTAAAAGTTCATGGATCACCGTAAGAGCATAAATCACTAATGCTAAATGTAGTCTTCACGCCATACATAAGGGAAAGGATCGGCAACCTATGACACACATGCTGATGAGCGCTGACATACAGTATGTCTGCTTTGTTAAATATTACAACAGCATGGCCCTAACGACAAGCTGCTTAGTAATAAAACAGATTATACCAGCTTGATGACTTAATGTTAACATGATATTTCAAATCTGCATTTACAAAATGCTAAATGGTCCCTGAGCTGCCATACAACAGTGCAGGTGCTGTAACCAGTAACCACCTGGCAAAGAGGAGACCACGCTGCACCGATTTGCATGTGACATGGCGAGCAAATCGAGCAGGCCTTGTCTGATCAGTCGGACAACGGAGTTTGGGTCACTTTGAAAGTCAGCATGAGGAAAACTTTAAAGATGAGTCTGATAAAACTGAGTGAATCCGAGGGCAGTGTCAGAATATGCAAAAATGGGAATATTTTCTGGTTTCTTTAGTCCTTCATGACAGTAAACGTCTTTGGGCTGGGGACAAAACAAGACATTTAAAACGTCACCTTGGGCTTTGGGAAACGGTGTTCACCATTTTCTGACATTTTACAAACCAAACAGCTAATCAATTAATCAAGAAAATGATAGACAGATCAACTGATGACGAGAACAACTGTTAGCCGCAGCCCTAGCATTGCTAAACCTGGGAAACCATTCACAGACAGAGAATACATAAAGGAGGTTTTTCCTTAACAGAGCAGAGGTTTTTGTTTAATGGACTGCCAAAATAAAGACACCATCATACCCACGATTAAAGACTTGCCTCTGTCTGCAAAAACTATTGAGAGACACATTACTGAAATACTGACATGAATGAAAACCAGACATAGTACGACTGAGCAGCAAAAGCCAGAGACAGGGCACTAATTGGCAAGCCTAGTTTACATTTTACTTATTAGTAGCCTACATCACAACATAGTTTTATATGTGTGAATGAGTAAATAAGAGCAGGGATCCTTCACAAACAATAGGACTACAATTCTAACCCCCTTGCATTAGAATAATATCTGATAGACCAGTTAAGAGTTGGCTTTTGCAAATTCTAACTGACATCAGATCATTTTAAAAAGACGAATACATGCTGCCACGTTTACACAAGAGGACAAAACTCTTATCTCGGAGGCTCCGACAGTTGCCTTTATCACTAGCTTAGTTAGTTCTTTATGCTTTCACTCTTGCAGAGCATATTGCAGAGAAATGCATTTAGCTCTGCTAAGTGCTGCACGTTTGCATGTTTACTCATGTAGCCTTGTGCAGCTCCTCTTTATTCTTACCCCTTGGTGTGTAGTTTGGGGCAGAGGTGGTATGGAGTATTTTTAGACAGACTCAGAGGGGACTCTATGTTCCGACTATTAACACAATAGACTCTCATGCCTGAACAAGGACATAATTTGGTGACTGGAGGCTAAGCAGTAGACCATTCCTCTACCTTAGAAACAAGCCACTGTTGAAGAAAGCCACTCACTGAACTGGTCCTGGTGCTGTGTATGGACTCTATCAACAAGGCCATTTCTCTTTTCATATCTGGGAGGAAAGCAGGCAAATCTGTAAAAAAAGGTTTAATGCATTTTGAAGAGCATCTCATACAGAACATACTGCGTTTATACACAAATACAGGATCTTCTACAATACTTTCTCCAGTCCATTATAGTATATGTTACACTAAGTGCCACCAAGGGGTACAGTTCTGTAGATCCCACAGTGAAGCTAGAGTGGAGACTTTTCATTTGGAAAGGACAAACCCATCCAGCTGCAAGCACTGTGGTCAGTAATCAGACATTTGGTTGAACTCAGAGTACATCTTTTTGATCTGCATGCGCTTTCCCTTTTGAAATTTACAAGTGTGGTGGCCTGAGTGAAACCATCTTGGCTTGGGAAAAAAATACAATAGTTTGGCTAATCTTAAAAATAGCCTTCATACTTCTATGCCACGTAGCATTACAGAGCTCCAAGCTGACAGTATGCAGAGCAAGGGCCAACTCACTTAGCTTTGATCCAGTTAATCAGAAGTTTGCTTGTATCCAGCGTGTTTCATAAAGCACGGCCAGTGTGCAGTATTGCTTCTTTTACAACATTTGGTTTATTTTGTTATCCCCAAATAAAATCTATAAGTAGCAGGTCTCATTATTTTTTTATTGTTGAAATATTGTTCTCATCTATTCAAATGAAACTGGGAACACAAATTAAATGACACTGCAATAATGGTAATTTTGGTTACAATTAATCTGTGGATTGTGTTTTAATTGATTGTTACTTACTGATTTTACTTTCAAAAGTCACAGAATATAGACAACTGTCCATGGCAAGGATATAAAGTTTCAGGATTCAGTTTATAATGATATGAATTAAGAGAAAAACTGAAAACCTGCTAAATATGCAGTTAGTCCAGGGAAACTTAAGATGAAAAAACTGGTCACATAAAAAAGGGTCTTTAGAGCAAGGAGAAAAGTTATATCAAAAGCCCTTATTTAGTCTGACATATTGGTTTAAAACTCTCACCAGTTTTGACCTCTCAGAGTCTACATAAAAGCAAAAAAATCAACGCTGAAAATCCAATAATGTGAATATTTAATAGACTACAGGGACTTAAAGATACTGACAAGGTTTTCAAAGGCATTGCATTACACAAAGAACATATTCCCATTTTTTCTCTGTCAAACAATTCATAATAGATCAGATTATATTTGCATAACGTTGTGGAACTGAGCAGATGTGATGAAAACATGCCGATCGTTTTTGGCTACGATGGTGCTGAATGATAAGGGAAGGATTTGATATCACAAATACAATGATGGAACCGAAGAACACAACTGATAAGAAACTAATGTCATCAACTCACAGAATGTGTGAACTGTGAATAATTTAAACAATGGTGGTAAACAACCGGATTCAGCTAGCTCTGCCCGACCACGCTGTAAACTGGCTTCTCCTTGGCTACTAGCTCGCTCCACAGACAGATGCAAGGTCATATCAAACATTTTGAGATTAAAAGTTCATTCTTGACCTTGGACACAGTCGCTGATAAAACTTAATGGGAAGCTTGGATCTGTATCTTCTTCAGCGGTTGGAATTGAATTATTTTCCTTGAATAACATGATTTACAGCCATGTATTTATTGTAGTTCCTTAATACAAAGGGCATCATTGAAAACAGTGCTGGCCCAGATTCAAAACAATGCTACTTTTCATAAAATCCTTTTTCTCCTACACTCCTACACTCATCGTCACACCCTGTTTTAGCACACAAAGCCAATGAAAGCAGCTGTATTAACAACAACGTCTCCACTATGTTCTACAGACACAGAAATGCCTGGCAAATTATAATGAAGTTACCCATTAATGGCACTTCACATCACAGAGCTGAGGCCCATCTCCCACTGCTAACCGAGCACCACACACAGAGGAACAGTGGAGCTATTTAGATATGACAGAGCACTACTGTTTCATTGACAACTTCACGCCAGCCCACAGATCACATTACAAAGCCTTGGCAGCAGCAGTGTCAATATACAAGCATTAAGTAGGTGACATGGTGGTAACCCTATAAGTCTTGTGCTGAACCCATTATAGCACACAGTTAAATGCACAGCCTTCATGGCGAATAGCAAAGTCCCTGGTAATCTGCTAATAGTGACAGCAGATGTTCTGAGTGAGGAGGATGTGGAGGGTGAGTACAACACTTGGAGGATGATGATGTATCTGGCGTGCACAGAAGGAGACAGAACAAGAAACTACCTAGTGGGTGTAAAACTATGCACTTGCACCATAAAAAAAAAAATCAAGCAGGGGTAACAGAGGTCACTGGTTGCTCCACAACAACATTGCTAAAGTTAAGGTTGTTGGTATGATAGCTGTTGTTCCAGCTATGAGACACAGCTTTCAAGCCTGATGAATACTCTGCCATTCATCTGCCTTCAGCAGCTGGGGTTGGCTCAAGCAGCTGCCTAATAGGCTAACAGGGATCTTTGGTTCCCCAGAGGAAAAGTTTGAGTGGCAGACTGATTGCATACAGCCGCATAGCCAATCTTTGCTATCTAACAGCATAGCCATCTTGGCAGAATCAGGGAATGTCATGTATCTTAAGAGGTAGCTCACATAAAAGAATGCATGTAACACTTTCACTTGTCCAGAGAAAAGTGATTAACTTGATTTCATTAAAGCTGCAATGCAGCAATAAGCTCAGAGACTCCAGTCACAGCAGTAACTGCCAATATGAAATATATCAGAGCAAACTATGGGGAAATGGGTAGAAATTACTTCCCACACATCTCAGGCTCAGCAAGAACAGGCTCCTGGTCTTACAAATACATCAGTTTCAACATGCTCTTACATGTCAGCATCTTTCAGGCCTTATTAGCTTTTTAAAGATAATTTCCTTCATCCACACAAACATGCCAAGTAAAAGAACACCACTTAAATTTCTTCTGCAGGGCATTCACAGGCCACTTGAACCAGCAGCTGTACTCTATTTCCACCAAGTGGTTTTCCACTGTTTTCAAAGCGCTGTTTACTGTTCACAGTGCAAACACAGTGTGCCAGCAAGTCAATTCTGATTATGTTGAGGATTCTAATTATTAATAGTAAAACTAGTTGAAGAAGTAGCCTTATAATGACGGACATTTGGCTTTCGTAAGTAGATATTTCCCAGAGAGACCAATGTGGACTGTGCAATAGATTTATGCATTTATTCATTCAAGACTTATCCCAGATTTCCATGTAAATACAAATCAGAGGTTTTGCATGTTTTATAAATCAGATGTGGGTTTCAACAGAGAAGCCGGGATAAAAAAAGAGAAGCAGTAAAAGAAAATAGCAGAGGAGGGTATACATATCAGACTTATATATATTCTCCACCAGGCATGCCATCAGCCCTTCTGGTTTTTAAACAGCAGATCCTATTACACACCTTCTCTTTTGGGACATATAATAGTATCGTAATAGTTACCACACTACTCTAATGATCTGTAAACAACGATTCATGGCGGAACACCAACATCCAAAATCCAATACTATAAAAAGCATGCAGACTAAAAAAAACCTTAACTTATGATATATTGATGCAGTGCTCGCTTTATTGTTATGAAACTGTAACTAGGCCTACATATCATAATAGCCTCCCTTGTATGTAGCCGACGAAAACACTAAAGCGCTTTGATCCTGCGCTGTATTTTTGGTCGAGCTGCTGTATATCCAACTCCTTTGAAGAGAAACAGGCAACAACATGTACAAGTAATACAAAACACTCTCTCCAGCACCTTTCTTCCAATCTATTTTGGTTGGTTTGAAATCATAGGCCTTTCCCCATACAAACAGCACATATTCAAAATACTGCCACATTGTTGTCGTGGTTTCTGTTGAAAGCACTGCAATAACAAAGCCACGGAAAGCTATATGAAGTGGTATTTGTGACAAATAATACCCCAGAACAACCTCAACTGTCTGAGACTAAACTGCAGCAACAGAGGGCTGATCCCTAACACAAACACATCAAAATCTCCTTCTAGTCAAAAGGCCGTGTGGTACAAGTAGGTGAGAGACACAGTCCAAATGTACCCATAACAACTTAATAAATGTCACCGACTCCCAGCAGTACGGGAGACAAAAGAGAAGCAACAGCTAACCACATCCAAGATGAAACAGCCCAGCGTACCTCCGGTTCCGTTCACTAACAAGAAAGAATGAGGCGCTAAGAAGACGCCTTTTTCGCATCATTATTACATAATCAAAGGGCCACACCGAAATGAGGGACATGCCTGGGGAGAACCCGTCCCTCATTAGAGGAGTTCAGTGCACCGTCGTCTATTCCAAATGAGGCAATTTCAGAGTGTTTTACAGGCTATCAGGGATATCTGTCTTTCTCTTTCTTCTCAGCTGCTGCTGGTGTTTCATTGAGATAGCCGATTTTTTACCGGTGTATGTCGCTATATTTGTGGTCGCCTTTGCCATGCATTTCTAATATGACTGCCCTGCCCACTCATGGAGCTTAGAATTGAGTTACTGGCCAAGAGGGAAATAAATTATGACCAAAATATCAATTTCAATTCCCTTTACACTGCATTTTTTTCTAAACTGATGATTACGCTATTCATACTACATGCACATACATACAAAGCTAAAAAGCCAAGCATTTTCTTTCCAATAGGCTTTCCTTGACTGCTTTTCCTGATTAAAACAGCATAAAGAGTGTCATTTCCCTCAGCGCTCAGTGAAATGAATCAAAACATCCCTGAGGACAACACCTTTATATCCACCCGTGCAGAATATAATCTCACATTTTCAGAGCTGATACGATTCAGAGAGCGACACCAGTGCAGTCTGGCTTGGTCATGGATGCACACCAAAAGAGCTGTTTTACCTCATTAAACAACACAAACACTCTTGTGCGGTTAGAAGTCTCTTGATTGACTCCAACCACTTTAAAGAATACAAGTGGAATGAGAGATATATTTTTTACTATAAGTTGTAAAAAAAAAACAGCTGCTGGTGACACTTCAAAGGAGAAGATAACTGTTTCAACTTCAACAATATTGTGCAATATCAAACAATTAAATTCAATACGTAATTTGCCTTTCTGAGGTCTTTTACACTCCTGATTTGAATCAGTGATTTTCTACATTTCCAAGAATGACTTTCAGTGAACCACAGAATAAAAATGTGCTTGAACATTTCAGCAATGGGATTGGATGAAAAGAGCAATAGCTATGCTAAAACAAGAGGTTTTCTGGTCAAATAAAAGTAAGTTTCACCTCTTGTGTAAAAATGTCATGTAGCTACATTACATCATATCTATTGAGAAACTAGTAATTCAGTGTATAGATCTCCTCCTGTATCAACAAGTCCTCCAAATCAAACATTAAAACATGTTGTTTGTCCATGGCCTCTACAGCGACACGTCTTCTGATCTGACACCACCATCAGCAGTTTCAAATCGCTGTTGGAAAAAAATAGAAGCATTTTTTTTATTGTTTGACAACAAGATTTGGTTATGTTTAGGCACAAAAACAACTCGGTTAGGCTCAGGGAAAGATCATGGTTTGGGTTTAAAATGACTACTCTGAGGATCTCCGTTGTCATGGTAACAGCAATAAACACACAGTTAAGGTTAGGGAACGATCATGGTCGCGCTTTAGAAAAACAACACCGACTGTCGGTTGGAAAACAGCGGCCTCTCGATGTTTTGTTTATCCATCCGTCCACCTCCATTGTTTTATGGAACTTACTGAAACGAGTGATGCTGTCGCTCTTCTCGACAGGATGGACCCCTCTGTGCTATTAACTGAGGCTTTGGTGCAACATGGCAACCCAACTAATGTCAGAAATGTTATACAAATAAACTGTGCCATAGTCGTTTGAATTGAATGTTTCTACATCTACCCAACAAATACCCAGTGGAATAAAAAAATGAATAGCATTAATAGGTTTAGTGTTTAAGAGTAGACATTTCTATTAAGGGTTGACCGCTGAGATGCAAACGGAGATTTAATTTTTCTGTGTAAATTGAATTTCTGACAATTCAATCAGGACTATAATTAATCATATAATAACTGATAATGATTTTGTTCTCACCCATAAATTACTGGTGCATTGCTGAGTTTCAAGCACATACTTTTCAGTGTCAGACTTGATTCAAAGATTTGAGGCATGTTTTATTCATGCAGTACATTTCTTAAATACAGTGTGAACTGAAGGCTGTCTTCTGTCAACTTAAGTTTCAGAGAAATCTTTCGCCCATTTGCTGCAGCGGAATCTTTTAGTTTTTGACCTTTGGCCTGTCAGTGAGTGTGACAGGAGGGACTGCGTTGGCTAGGACTGTGGAAAACAAGGCCTTGTCACTACTCCCCCCACCCCCACAACCCCCCGAGCAGAGAGTGATAAGCATTGAAAGACAAAAAGTTTAGGGCTGGACGACTAAAAAAGAAAAACATCATGATCTCATAATGGAAAACCGCCACACTGTGAACTCACAGTTGTGTGTCAGGAGTGGGGAGCAGGAGAGAAGCGAAACTAGCGCATGTCATTGATGTGATGAGAGAACGCTTTGAGGATGACTGTCTTTTATCTACGCAGAGCTGAGCTGACAACCAAGAACTTGAATAAAAAAAAAAAAAGTACAGCGAGACAGCAGCCATCTCCAGCCTCATACAAAAACCATGAGTACTGGAACCCAAATCTTACTAGTGTGCAGACCTATTTTCTGATAAATGCTTTATCACAGCAGTTCTCTGGATGCTATAAAAGGGATAGCTTGTTATTGTAAGAGTGTGTGTAAACTATGCCCTGAAAATGTCATTTTTTCCGTGACAGTTTAGCTATTTTACAAATCTGCACCCTGTTTAATCCTAACCACATAACTGAGAAACATAAAACATCTGAAACAACTGCCAAGGTTTTCTCTCATCTCATAACATTCCCCATCCAAAGCAGACTTGGTTTCCACCATATAAAGTGCTGAATGGTGATCATAGGGAAATAAGCATTTTCCCCTTCCAAACAACAGGCATTACACAGATTAACAGCCTTTGTTGAAACATACTATTACCACACAAGTCCCTGTCGAGAAGGACCAGATGTCAGATAATAGGCTGTGCAGAGTGAGGTAGGTGCTGGCCTGAAGCCACTGAACAAGTAAGAACAGCTTCTTCCATATAAACCTCTTCACTTTATGGACAGCTGGGTGGGCAACCCCCTTATACCTTGAGAGACTATGTGTTAAATATAGCTTACACACAGAGGATACGTATAAGTATCCCCTATGTGTAACCTACAGTATATTCACCATACAAGGTAACTATATTTGCGTACAAATGAATAGATTATAACCTTAATATCCATTTACATAGTTGGATACAGTTTTAAAATCATCTGTAAATCTTGTGGTAGCCTCCCCGGTCTTTAAAGGTTATGCATGAATCACTATCACCAATAAATCATGTCATTTAAAGAGAAAAACACACAACAATGTGTTGCACAGTCCCAATATGAAAGTCATATAAAAAAATAAATTACACATATTGCAGTTTGCTGACAAAAAAACAAAAAAAATGCTTGTTATTGTGTACAAAGGACCAGCTAAGTCTATCTCATTAAACACTGCTGGGGGTGTTTATTGGCTTAGCTGGCTGGCTGGGCTTTGCCTTTGAGCAGCGGCAAGATATATGCATTATAGGTTATAGATTGGCTGCTGCAAGAGCCTGACGACTCTAACACACACATTTCATCAAAGGTGCAATTAAATAAACTTTAAAATGCAAATAGGCGCAGCAGAGGAACAGCAGAAAGTGTGAATAAAAAGAAGGACAGATTACCTTTTCTAGACTTGAACCTTTGTTTTTTCTGGTCAGCTTTGGCATCACATCCGTGCCTCCTCTGCTGCTGCTCCGGTACCGTGTCTGCTGCTCCGGTACCGTGTCTGCTGCAGCGCTCCGTGCGGCTCCTCAATCCAAATTACTCCAACCAGTCTGCACGTTTCCAACCGCTCCGAAATAGCTTGAGCGAGTGACTCTGGAAATAACTGCACCGATCAAAGCCGCTGCATGCAGTCCAAACGCAGAAGACAGTCACAGTAGCGACACCCATGGGTGTACGCGGCGCAAGCTCGGTCTGCAGCAGGTAGCAGTGCCCGGACTGACAGCCACTTCTCGGCCGCCTAATGTGCCAAGCGTCGGGGCCATTCACAACTAAAGTCATGCGAGTGTGTGTGTGTGTGTGGTGCAGTCAGAGCCAGTCGGTGCCCAGTGCCACGCAGCGCCGCAACATGGAGCGCTGACCTGCCTATCACTGGGTCAAGTCGGTTAAAATCTGTCAAATGCGATACTTCCGGTGCCAACTTTCAAAATAAAAACCTCATCAGTTGCAGCATTTACGACGCGTGGTGCAAAGCGCGCCAACCAAAATCAAAATAGACCCCGAAAAAACACATTAAGCTAAATAAAATAAATGTTTTTTTATTTATTACAATTTTGCAACCATCACTGCCGTATTTCCGGTAGTACTCGGGTTTTCTCTTGCGGCTTGACGGAGCTGAAATCCCCTGCGAACAGACGGGAGCACAGGAACAAACATACAGTGGGGGTGGGAGGCAGGCTTAATGAATTATTTATGACGAAAGAAGGCACTAATACCTAAATCATTCATAATTATTCAAGAGAAACAAGGTCGATGCCAATCAAACTTCAATTCCTCTCCGCCTGCAGATCATGGCATTTGACATTTCAAATGATAGATGGAGAAGAGGTTGTCCAGTGTCAGACATTGTCCTGACCTCTTCCTCAATCAATAAAGTCAATTTAAATCAATAAAATTACAGGCCCATCAGCCAGAATTACAATCAGGGAGGCTGTATAGAGTAAAACTACCTATGCACAGGGCTTGCTTGTGGCGTATGAGCTAAATGGCTGACATTTAAATTGATGCTCTACAACAGTTTAATGTATCATAATTAAACTAATACATATTGTTTGCTGAAATATTTAAGTACAATTAGGATGTTTTGAGAATTAAATTACATTGATTATATTTGTGGTTGTTATTAATATTAATATAATGATTGGTGATCATAGTTTAAATACTTTTTATTTTTATTTACCACATTTAGTGCTCATTCTATTGATTATTCAGTGAATGATAATGCAATTATCTGTAATCCACTTATTCTCTTATCGCGAGGTTAATTCACAACCGTATTCAGATATGCATTTAAGAGGTTGAACCCCTCGCTGCAGTTGCCCTCATAAAGTGATTTGGGGTCACTTTATGACATTTTGATCTGCACAAGTTTACACAGCATAGCCTTCTTTCTCAGTTTTTATAGCTTTACTACATCCTGTCAAGAAACTGCATAAAAGATCTGCTGGACCTACAGTTTTTGTGACTGTTGTCCTCTTAAGTGTGAGAGTCGGTATGTTAAAACAGTGGCAGCAGGAAACAATCAGCTAAATCTTATTTTTTCCTTCCAAATTAACAACTCTCTTTCAAGCCTTCCAGGTAGCTTTGTTGTTTCCATTGTAATATATGTGTATTTTATTCTTCAGTGCTCACTTATCATTGCAATTATGGCAGGTTTTTCAATTATTATTCTGCTAATAGGAAGCATAGAAGCAAAAACCCTAGGTAACCAGTCTTTAAAAAAAGAAGGCAATCCTTTGCTACCACATTTGATACATGACAGGATAAAGTCATGCCAACATCATACATCTCAGCTTTTATGTGATGTAACTAAATATATATCCTTCAGTTGGCAGATACAACAATCCCACCAAAGGGCATATTTGTACTTTAAAGGTTCCCTCTCTGCAAATGGTAATGAGAAATACCCGAGGGAAGCCCTGGAAACTGGCTTTGGTGCAGGGTTTCTGTTAGTGTGAGTGTGATGGACGAGGCAGTCAAAGATGGCCAAGTGGTTGAGCCCCCCCCCCCAACCTCTGGAAACACACATGCTTCCACTGGCACTGAATCAAATCCAGAGCTTTCTCTGTGTCTGTCTCCTACTCTCCCCTCTGTCTGAATATAAAGAATGAAACCAGTAAAGGTGAGTGTGCAGCCCACTCTCCCTTCAACAGACTGCAAGGGGAGGTGAGATTAATGGGGCCTAACGCAAGATTGCGGGGAGATCAGCAGAGTCGTGGGGAGCAAGAGAAGTAAGAGAGTGACTCAATGAAGCCTGGCCCTGGATCTTCTGCTAATCTACTGAAGCTCTGGCTCCTATAGCACCGCTCTGTGTGTGATGGCAGCTGGCAATGTCAGACCGAAAGATCACAGAGTATGCTTTTATCAGTTATATGCGGTGAAGAGGGAGCGGAGATCCAGACAGACGTTTGTGTTGCTCAGTGTCTTCAAATGTGAACAGAAATTTTAAAAAAAAGTAACCCACAGAGGTAGAAATTGATTCCTTTAGTGAGGCTGTTCTGCAGATTCAAATTAATAATAGGCCTACAAAATATAATCAGAGGATAAATGGTGATGTATGGTTAAGATAAGACTTTATTGATCCTGTGGGGGAATTTCACACAGCAACAACCCTGCAGTAAGTGATCCCAATTAGCCCCACCTTTAGCAGCTGCAGCATCAAAGTGATGTGTATGCATTAATTCATCAATACTTATAATCCAATAATATATCATGGGCCATTCTGCAAAATGAGTATTTTTATTTAAATATAAAAATCAAATGCGGGACTTTTGCTTGTATTTTTACTTCAGTAACTATAACATTATTTTAAATCTTTTGTGCGTTTAATTAACCAAAACACGACAGAAAAAAAGCCATTATCAACAGAAAGGCTACGAGTCGATAACAACAGTAAGCATGGCAACAGTTGCTAGGGAGAGACAGGGCAGATCCCTAAAGAGTTTGCTCATTTGCAAAGTCAGCTATATGTACAAAGGGAAATTCCCCCAGGACTTTATTTCCCAGAATGATAATAATACTAATAAAAATACGCGACAAATCGTTACTCTCGTGTTTAACACGATGCACAAACTCCTGAGAAGTTCGCTCGTCCAGTCGATACTGTCTCCATGGAAACGCGTCATTTGGACAGAAAAACAGCAGGGGGGTTTTTTTTTGTGCAGCGGTCAACTTCACATCATCCTGTAACTGCCTTCATCTTTCACATCGATCCGTCTAAAGAGTGAGTCAAAGGTGTTAAACTTTTGATGCATATTGAATGAATATTGATGCATTTTTATAGGCTATACTGAATTATTAATAAAATGAATGATTGATCATATCTGCCACCGGTAGGAAAGGTAGTGTGAGATTCCTGTAAACAAATGAACTAACGTTAACTAGTGTTTCAGCTGTTTTGCAAGTGTTATTTTAACCCAGAAATTTAAAGCTGTCTCTTAGAGGTGTCCAGCTGTTGGTAAGGACCCAAAGATTCATGTAATTGTATCTGAATTGATCTTAATAGGATTTTTTTAATTAACAAATGTTGGATTTTCCAAAAGAACAATATCCAGGTTTACTATTTTCATCTAAGTTACACAATTCAATCATATAATTGCATTTTTCAACATTTGAAATTAATTCTGCTGTTACACTTTATGTATTTGTGTTCTTGTAGTCTGTTTTCCTGTCCTGTTTTCTCACGTTTAACACTAACATTATGAAAAGATGTAAAGTAAAAGTACATTTTGGTGGAAAAAAACTTTCTTTCCTCACATAACAACTTGTGCATAACTCTTTAAAGCAGCCTACCACGCACAGTCAATACACCTGACAGTGGATACAGGTGTTACACCTTGCTGCAGTCTTGCTTTCACCAGGATTATTTCACACCTAAGCCTGCAAATTGTTATTCCACGTCAGCTAGCTGCCATCTGTTACGCTGTAATTATTTCCTTGACACTTTAAATGACCTTGTGTTTCAACGTTTTACCTCAAAGGTAGGAGCGACAGGGCGCTGAAAACCTCAGTAGCGCTGAACATGTTTGGGGTGAGAAGGAAACAACAAGATTTGGACCATCAGGTACTGAAAGTTGCAAGATTTAACAGATTCCTCCTTGGCATCCACTGTCTCATTGCCTCTTTTCAATCTGTCAGAATCAGGATCAAAGATGGGATAGGGAGACGGCAGATACAGAGATGAAACGAGAGACTCCTGGCATGCAGACTTTTTCGACGCAGTACATGTCGGCTGCAAGGAAGGCCTCGAAGGTAACAACTTAAACACCACAATAATAAGGCACCATATGTAGAATTAGAAACTACACCAGCACTCATTACCACAGTTTCATTATGGCTTTCGAAGGCAGTCTAACACTCCAGATCCTCTTTGCTTGCCACCTGCAGTTGTCCCCCTGCAGCTCTGGGAAAAGTGTTTCGTCTGAGCGAGGGGGCCCGTGGAATAAAGGCTCAGTGTCCCGCCTTCAAGCTATCTCCAGTGAAACCCAGAGCATGACTGCAGAGCTGGCAGCGACTTCAAAGATTCCCCACAGTGCAAAGGCCCCCCTGGCATCCAGATGTAAGTTTTCTAGGATGCATTTTGTGCAGGAGGCGACTGGCCAGTTTCCTCCCTACCTGGCTTTTTAACTGATTTATTTTGTTTAAAACTTCTATTTCATAATATTACCCGTAATTTGATATCTGCTGTGTTTTCGTTGCAAGCCAATATGTTGGATTTCTTTTGGAACACAGCTTTTTTGCGTCGCCTTTTCCAAGGCAATAAAGACAAAGTACACCCTGCACAGTATCACAACAAGCACAGGCCTGAGCATGTGAAGGACAGAGTATTAAACGGATCCACCCATGGGGAAGCAAGCAAGCAAACACAAATCCAAGACATCCTGAGGAGCAAGAACGAGATGAAACACCTTTTCAGCAAAACAAACACTGAGGAGATCATAGACCCTGAGCGCCCCACCAGTTCTGAGACTCTGGACTTCCTGGGAGGTGTCCCCACTGTCCCACGTCTTTCCTCATTTGATATGCTGTCCAGAGAATCTGAAGAAGGGGAGGCAGATGATGGCCTGTTCTCCCGGGATGCGTACAAACAGAGCAGCTCAGCCTCAGCTACTCTCTCTCACAGCACTCACTGCCTGCAGTCTTTCAGTTCCCAGTTAAGTACGTTTTCAGGTGGAGCATCAGTTTGTAATAGTGATGGATACAGTCTCATTCCTCTCCTGGAGCAAGCAAGGCAACCTCATGTGGCACCACTGCCACCTATCACCAACAGAGTCAGGAGGAGTTTCGTGGCTTGCACACACCAACATCTCCCTGAGCTTCAAAGCAGGTGGCGAACATCACAGACAAGCCTGGCCTCCTCACTCAGGCCTAGCTGCTGTCAGAGGCAGTCTACTCTGGTCAACAGGGAAGAGGACGCTGTTCAGAAAGGAACCATTACCACTGACAGACCGCAGCCTTCCAGTGAGGCCTGGAGTCCAAGTACCTCTGGACAGCTAGATAATCTGAATACGGATGATATGATGGCGTTAAGTGACATCGGAGTACACGATCAAGAATGTCAGGCAACCCAGGGAGAAGCGACCGCTGTTCAAAACGCCCAGTCTCTGCAAGATGGCAACAAAGAGATTGTATGCAGACTCACACAAAGGTGACCATTTGAATAATTTAATAGACTTTTTAATGCACTGAATAGCTATGACATTCAAGATATCCATCATTTTAGATTAAGACAGTATCCTGATGAAGACGTGTATGAACGGCTTAGGGTATAAATTCTCTTGAGGTAAAAGTTTTAATTGCGTGATCTTCTACTCTCTGTAGGTCATTAGTCGAGTTGTCTAACGAAGAGGATGAGGATCAGTGTCGGATCTGCCACGGTGACGACAGTTCACCAACCAACCCACTGATATCACCCTGCCTGTGCTCAGGAAGTCTGCAGTTCATTCACCTCCACTGCCTGAAGAGATGGATCCAGACGAAACTCGAGTCCGGTGAGTAGATCGCTAATGGTGATGACTTGAATTTGCCATAATGTGACAGATCAGAAAGATTTTCGAGAATTTAGGATGTTCGGTGATCATGGACGATATGTTTAGGCCTACTGCATCCACTTTTCCAGGGTCAGAGCTCTATATTGTCAAAAGATGTGAGCTTTGCCTGGGGGGACTAACACTGGCCCCGGATACGTTCGACTTGGACGATTACTGCAGAAGTCATAACGAAGAGGTAAACTGAGGCAGAATTAATACCAAACAATACAACAACAAAAAAACTGTTGCTTCACTTGATGACAGCACTTTTGTCTTGCTCCCGTCTGTCTTAGGTAGACATCACTTTACAACTTCATGTCCGAGAAGTAGCTGAGATGGTGAACCTCAGCTCATCGCTCTCCAGAGCTTTCCTGCACAGCACAGTTCCCTCCGCAGTCCCCAGGGTAACTATACATTCTTAAACAATTCTTTTACTTACTTATAAAGAGAATGACTCCTGATTTACACGCAGAGTATTGAAAGTGAAAATCTCTACTTAAAGTGCCGTTATTAATTCTGTCCTCAGACTCGGATGTGGACGATGCTTAACTACATAATGAGGATGCGAAGAATCCGAGACGGGAGGAACCTCTCACCAGAGCCCTCTGACACCTGATCTTCAGCCATTCTCCATTTCTTAACATCTTGGTTAATGGGGAGCTAAACAAGAGTATTACAATAAACCACAATGCATCAAAGTGAGCCGGTCAATGTAAAAGCAGTGGTCATATACAGTATATTTAGTTACTGTTTCATACTTTTGCAAGGTCATAAGAGATTTAGACATGAACCTATACTGACAGGTTAACTGCAACATCAGTATTTTGTTTTACAGAATGTAGAATGAAATAATCTAGACACATGTCTGTCGCTAACAAACATTTTAATAACGTTGTAAGAATGTAACCACTCTATAGTGCTTTATTCTTTAGGCAATATTTCATCACATGAGGTATTTCAGTACCCACATGTTGCTTTGTTTTAATCGAATCAACTCACTTAGGAGCACAGTACATGTTCTGCACCAATATCTACAGCTAGAAAACAACCTTAACTATAAAAAGTAAGAGCGTAAAGCAGTATTCAGTGAATGAGTGTTATCAAGACTCAAGTTGATGTTACAGAGGAACTGTTACTAACAATGTGCATCAGGGTCACATGAGCGAAATCGCTGATGCTCTTCCTCGAGATTCCTGTGATGTGACTCAGTTCTCCCACGACCTGCAATGCATTAAAAGACAGCCAACGTCAGCAAAAACAGTTTGTATGGAGTGTGAGATTAAGTACACACTAACATTAACTAAACTGGGGTAAGTTAGATGACTTGGTGTGCTTGATATGGCTGCATATTATGTCTATTATGTTTCAAAGCTCCAGTGTGTAACATTTAAGAAGCGCTATTGGCAGAATATAATAATGTGTAACTATGTTTTCATTAGTGTATAATCACCTCAAAATAAGAATTGCTGTGGTTTTACCTTAGAATTAGCCTTTTATATCTACAGATGCCGTGGGTCACCTTTCATGGAGGCCGCTATGTTTCTACGGTAGCCCAGGACGGACAAACCAAACACTGGCTCTACATAGGGCGCAATCGATCTGCAACTACACCTCTAGATACCACTAATTCCTACACACTGGTCCTTTCAAACACTGAAAGCAGATGTTGTGTGTGTTCACCTGCTGCCATTTTCTGACGTAGTAGATGAACGAAGCCACAGCAATGACACTGACACCAAGAAGCATGTAGTCTTCAGTGACTGTCACAAACTTCTCTCTGTTTAGAAAGAGTTTAGTATTAATCCAGCTATAATCAATATTTTTTACATTACCAGTGGAATATGCCCTGCAGAAGGGCGAAGAAACGAAAACAACACAGACACTTCCCAGCTGCTTGTAGTCGACTCGACTGCCAGTCGAGCAGCTTGTCCGCTCTACCGTGACAGTAACCACCTGTCCCGCAAACATCTGAAAATGTGGCTAAAAGAGAAATGTAATACCGCTGTTCTGTGGACGGGCTGACACGCTGAGTGGTCGTCACTAACAAGGAGTTGAAGATGGCGGTCCTCTGTAGGCTGACGAACTGGAGAACATGTTGGCACAGGTGATACAGGCGCTCCACGGGGACGGATGGCTCGTTGTGTCCTAAAAAAGTTTAGTTACCTCTGTCAGAGTCGGTACAGCTGTTCAGTGGATATGAATTATCTTCACAGACGCTTTGATTTAATACTTCACAAATGTTTCTCTGTGTTTAAATATGATGTCTTACCAAGAACCTCCAGAAGGATCTCCACATATGTCAGTGGGTTTGGGGCATTTAGTCTGAATTCAAGCCCTTTTAAGATCATCAGCTCTGATTCCATTACAGTCTGCTTGGAAACACTATAGCCGACTGAATGCAGAAAGCGTACGGCAGTATTGTTGTCGATTATCTGGAAAATACGTGAAAAATTACAGATTATTTTTAAGGTATTTCAGGTTTTTATTCCTGGGCGTCGCAGAACTTACATGACTGTGTAGGGACAGTTTGCTTGCAAGTTGCACGCAGGAGAAGATGATGAGGGGGAACTTCTCCTTGAGCTTGTCAAACACAGCATCCTCGTGACTTCTCGGTGGCTCGGAAGCGGCACCTTGACGCGTGGGTGTGGTCAACAAATCTGTGAGGTGCTTGACCATGAACCTGGGGGAGATAATTATTCACATAAAGGCATTACTAAGACAATATCACTCTGGGTGTGGCAGGGGAAAGCAAATGTGCTGCTCCTTCTTACCTTTGAAGTAATTCAATGGCATGGTATCCAGCTAGTGGATCAAGTCTTAGTTCTCTCGTGATCAGGAAGATGTATTCTGCATTACACCAGAGAGGGATACAGGCGGTGAGCAAAAGCAGAGAACAAAACTGAAAAATCCCCTTCTGAGTGGAAGCATGAGGTCAACATGTTGGGACAGAGTTGGTGGATTGTAATCAGAGCAAACAAAATACATTAGCAGGAAGGAATCTGTACGGTAGTAAATGTGTTTGGGCCATCCCGTGTAAAGTGACACAGAGAGGGGATCAATAACATGAAAGAGGAGGCGTTACTCTTCAGGTGTTATTGGTTAGTCGTCGTCATTATATGAGCTGTTAGACTTAGACTTAGAAATAGAAATTGAATTTCCAGCAGCTGACAAAACAGTGTAGAAAAATAAAGAG
>NW_023339651.1:4432494-4435325 GCF_004916995.1 Morone saxatilis | reverse complement strand
AACCTAATTTCGCTTAAGTCATTATCGACTGTATAACAACACAATGCCACATACTGCCTAATATTGATTTTATTTAGTCTATATTTACCTCTAATATCAGTTCTCTAACATTTATCTTATTTGATTTCATTTCCGGAATGTTACCTTATTTTATTTTTATTCTTATCTCTACTTTTCTAATATCTAGCAAAAGAGTCTATTGTTGTATGTTTTATTTGTACTGATTTTATCCTCTTTAATGTTTCATAACACTGTTTTGTCAGCTGCTGAAATTCATTAAATTAAATTATTGCACTTAAGTGGTGGATCAAGTTATTGCACAAAAAATAAGTAAGAAAAAAAAAACAAAGACGCTAATTGCACATATTGGAAAAGAAAAACTATAAATATATTGCATCATTTATCAAGGTGCAAATCATCCTTTAGATAAGTGCTTCTCAACTCCAGGGGGGCCTCAGGGGTTCTTGAGGGCGTACAGAGAGGAATAACTTAATCCTATCAGACAGGGACGACTGAGACTGCCATTTTATCAAATACCAAAAAGGGTGGGAAGCACTGCTCTATCTAACACAGATGGTCCAACAGAGACAGGAATTGATTCATTTATGACTTTTAAATCTCCTAATCTCCTTTCTTTATACTTATTTTGGTGTGATAGAACAGCTGGGAGTCGTGCAAGTAAAGCCTTTAACGCTGAATCACAACCATGTTGGGTTCTCGACACCACCCACCAGCCAACACTAGCAAACCTGTATCGTGACTGGGCAGGATTTCTACTGACCAGTCAGTCTGAAAGAAACCAAACTATTGTGTCATGTATCCATTCTGTGCGTATAACTTCTAACAGAGCCATCCCCATTCATTTATTTAAATAAAACTGCATTTTATCTGTTTCGTGAACAACAAAGAAAGCATATGGATGTTCATTAGAAGTCATTAACACTGCTTTCCATCTGCTCCTCCTCACTGGCAGTGTTTGCTGAGGTGGAGGCAGCTGGGAGATTGTGCTACCTTGATGGGTTTGTATTGAGAACTGGTCTCCATAATGACAGGGCTTCACATCCCAGGTGTATGGAAGAGTGATAACAGGGTACAGTGGAGCTTATTGGGCCATTCAGAGACAGTCCTGTGCAGCTTTTGTCGATCACACCTGCTGACAAAATTGTTATATTGCAGAATGAGAGTCTGCACCCCTTGGTTCAATGATTACACCATAAAAAGGCATCTAAAAAGTCTGATAATAGCCTCGTTTTCTGGTTTCAGTAGCAACCATGGACAAATAGTTTCACATTATGTTTTTGACAGCTGTAAAATCAGTAATTAAAAGGGAAAATGAGATGCAATTAGAGTTTATTTATATAGCTACATACTGTCACAGCTGTGTGTGATAATAAAACACATAATGTAATAGAAATACCTGGAAATTTAGAAATTAAATACAAATACAATTACGCTGTGTCTCCAAATGACGGTTATAAATTATTTTTGGCGTCATGTGCATTTAAAAGGCGCACAAATAGCGTAAATAACGTTATGTTAACGTGATATAACGTTTGTCAGCAAGCTAAAATAAATAATTACAAACTCTATACTAATTACTCACCCATTAGTCTTTTATCTTTGAAGCTCCCGCTACATTTTGATAAATCGTTGAGGTTATCTCTGTTTCTTTTGTTGAGATTTATAAGGAAATCTGTGAGCAGGTCAAAAGAAGCCTCCCGAAACTTGAAACTTATACTTCGGCTCGGAGAATAAAGGAACCTTTTCGCCATTTGCACTGACTAACGGCTATCTTCTGAAAACACAAAAGCTCTCGTTAGTTTATAATCAGGAATAAATTGGTAAACTAGAAATAAATCGTGCCTGACGCTTGTATTTTCCGGAAGATGGCGCTAATTCCGCGGTTTTCACCCCCAGAAACAATTCAGCGTCTTCTAGTAGGAACTATATATAGCTGCTGTAGAGGGTGGGGGCTCATTTGGCTGTAGCACAATCCTGTTTCGGCCGGACAGTACCGCCTGGTGCTCAGCGCAGATCTCACAACGCACGGATGCGCATGCTCCCTGCGCAGGAAGCGGCCAAGTCCATCCTATCACTTAACCATCCGCTGTGCGCATAAACGCTGCGCAGCAACCTTTTCCAAGCCCCTCTTCGACTGCAGACATGGCTGACAAGACGCCGCCGAAGCAGCCCAACAACGCGCCCTTTGCGACCAGGATAGACCCGATTAAAGAGGGTCTGTCGCGGGAACAGGTTCATTTCATCCGACAGGTGGAGCTTGAACAGTGGAAGAAGAAGGCACAGAAGCTGCGGACGCGAAACGTGGTGACGGGACTCGCCATTGGAGCACTCGTTATGGGGATTTGTATCCTTCACTAAAACGTCAACACAAGGTGAACTATGTAACCTTAGCTCAGCGTGCTGAAGTTACTCTGGAGGTCCCCGGTTGTGAGTTAAGACAATGTGAAGTCTCTGCATTATGTGTGTGTTTCTCGAGTGTTTTATTTTTTATATGGCTGGTAGGTGGCGCATTAAAATGTCTTTAGCAGGGTAATGTTACAAAAGTTTCCTTATCATGCCAGTTCGCTTTGACAGCGTTAACTGCAAAAGTGCAAACTGCAAAAGTGATTTGGCGTGCATCCGCAAAATAACTATAAATGTAAGTTATGTTGACTTTGTTCTTTATAAAAACCGTAGGAAACGTTTTAATTAGCGTTAAGTTAAAGCTTCTCTTATGTAAGTCTGTCTGATTCCTTTATATTATAAAGGAATCATCATATATCATTATATATAACGTTATGGTATTGGTCAGCTTTAGCTGAGCCCAGTCA